>NC_056745.1:206161126-206305552 GCF_019279795.1 Protopterus annectens
TAGCTGCTTTTCTGTATACATAGACTTCTCGGTTTCTTTAACTAAATAAGCTGTGCAAAGTTGTTTTATTGCATTCCTGCCTGTATTTCTGAGTTTTTTTGCACTTTTAAAGTTTGTTTTTGCTTAGTTTAACTGGTAGGCTACACACTCAAGTGCGCTAGCCGAATTAAAGCATTTACTGTGTTTCTGTACCTAATTTCTGCTACTAGGCAAAAAAAAAAAAAAAAAATCCTTGTTTCCCGCCTTTACTGAACTAGAATAGTCCAGTCTTCAGGTATTGCTGATCTCTGGGCTGTGTCATAGTTTCTGTGTTGCCCATATCCTTATTTGGATAGGAGGAAGCTTCTTTGTTCACCAGTGAGAGTGGGGAGCTCTGAGCAGCCTATCTGTCCCTTGAGGAGTGGTTCCAGCCCAGTGACCTGTAGCTTATTGGCCGTTTTGGGCCATTTCCTATCTCTTTCTAACCCCCTGCTTTAAAGCCAGCTTTAGCGCGCTTTTGCGCTTGTAATTTAAAGTTTGTCCTGTTTGTTGCATTTACCTGTTGAGGCTACACACTCAAGTGCGCTAGCCTGTGTTACATATTTACTGCATCTTCCTGCTGTTTGTTGCAAAAAAGAAAAAAAAATGTTCCTTATTTCCCGTCTTTCCTGACCTAGAGTAGTCCAAATACAGACTTTGCTGTATTCTGGACTTTTGGAAAGTTCCTGTGTTGCCCATTTCCTTTCTTGGATAAAGGGAGGCTTCTTTGTTCACCAGTGGCAGTGGGGAGCTTGGAGCAGCCTATCTATCCCTGGAGGAGTGTTCCCAGCACAAGAATCTGGTAGTCTATTGGTCGTTTTGGGCCAATTTCAAACTCTTTCAAGTCCCCCTGTATAAAACCCGCTTTAGCACGGCTTTGCGCGATTTTGTGCATAGCGCAGTATCGGGCAGCGCCGCTTAATTGGGTTTAAACCATTCTCGGCTCCACAAAGTCTGCTCTTCACTTTTTCCCTTAGAACTGATCTAGTTCTCATAATAAACACCCTATTCCCACTCTAAAGCCTGGCACTTGTTCACTAAAGCAATTATATAAGTCAGCACTAAAAATTAAAAGCACTACACCCTCACAAACTCCCCTTGAGTACTTTGTTCCCCCATTGGCCCTTTTTTTCAATTATAAAGGAATTCCCAATACTATTCTAGCATGTCCAAAGGTCAGCTGTCAATCTCCTCTCTGGTCCAGCTGGTGAATCTGGGAATCTTGAGGCAATGTTACAACTGCCTCATGTACACAGACAACCCCCTCTCCTCCTCCCAACAAATTACATGTGAGAGATGCAACCATATAGCCAAACTGAAAGCTAAGCTCTCTCAACTCAGTACTGGCGTAACCAGTCAGGAGGAGAAGGAAACCACACTCACTACAATTCCAGTCTCACATAGACCTACCACGACAGCAAACCAAACACATAAACACACAAAAACATACTCAGAGGCTCTAAATAAAAATCTGCCTAAGCAGCAGAGACCTCCAACAAAGCAGACACCCAAGCAACTGCTATCCCAAAACAAAACACATGCAACACATAGCTCACAAAGTCAGTGTGCCGAACAGTCACAGCCCTTAAGGCTAAACAACAAACCTGATACACTTATAATAGGTGACTCTATCGTCAGGCACAATGACATCCCGCTCACCAGGCTGAACAAGAAGAAGGTCACGGTGAGCTGTCTGTCGGGCGCTAGGATCCGCCACATAACACAAGCACTCAGGTCACTCCAAGGCAAGTACAAATATGACTCAGTCATTGTCCATGCTGGTGTGAATGACCTGAGACGTACCGCCCTGGACTGCATGAAAAGAGACACAGAGGAGCTCTCTGAGCATGTAGCCCAGGCCGGTATGACCCTGACCTTGAGTAGCATCTTACCCTCACCAAGAATGATGCCACAATATGAAGACAAGATGATCAATTTCAACAACTGGCTTAAGTATTGTTGTCATTCAAAGGAGATCCAATGCCTGTCTGCCTGGGATGACATGCTCGACAAGCCACGATGCTTCGCTAGGGACGGCTTGCACCTGTCACCCCCTGGGCTTTCGGATATAGGCAAAGGCTCTTGCCAACCCCATAGTGCCTTTTTTAGGCAAGGCTCAAAAGACAAACCCACCTCCATAGGTATCACAAGGGATAAGAAACTAAGAGTAATGCTACTCAACACCAGTAGTCTAAACCTCAAGATGCACGCACTCGAAACTCTCCTTAGCATGGAGAACATCGATATCTGTGCAGTAACAGAAACCTGGTTCAAGGCTTCCGAGAGCACCCCAGCACTACCAGGTTATACCTCATACCATGTTTTTCGGCCCCAAAACTTGGACCGAACCACAAAAGATGGGGGAGTATCAATATTCGTCAAAGATACCCACACCTCCAGGTTGGTGGCACAGCACGAAGCATCAGAGACTGTCCATGTGCAACTAACAGTGGGTAAAACTGCCTTCCAGTTTATAGCCTGCTACAGACCACCCTCCCAAACCCAGGAACCCCAACTCGACCTTCCTGAGAACACTGGAAATTATGAAGGTCTCTCCAAACACCATTATATTGGGCGACTTCAACTACCCTAACATAGGCTGGGAGCATTACTCTAGCTCCAACACCCTAGCCCGAAGGTTCCTAGAATTTATAAACTCAAATGCTATGGAACAACTTGTTGCCACTCCCACAAGAGGGGAAAACATACTGGACCTGATCATCACCAACATGGGGACTCTATGCTCCAGACCAGAAGTGTAACCCTCACTGGTAAGATCAGACCATAAACTAATCTCACTAGATATTCACATCCCGACCCCAGCCCCTGCCCAGAAAACCACAGTGAAAAACTTCTCTAAAGCAAATTTCACACTCCACAAAACCGAGGTGGAATCCTTCAAAGCCCCCGGGCCTGTGGAAAATACGGCCCAGACCGCAGAATCCTTTATAAACGCATTCTATGAACACCTTCAGGAATGCATGGATCATGCAATCCCAAATAAAACGAAGACCCAATCCTCCAAAGTTAGGCGTCCTGTCTGGTGGACCCCAGCCATAAACAAACTATACAATAGAAGAAGGAAGCTACTACAAGATAGAGCAAAATCCCAAAAAGGGAAGGCATCTCTGATCAGTATTAGCAAAAAACTACGGGCACTCATAAAATCGTCTAAGGCCAGCTTCGAGAGAAAAACTGCAAAGGACACTAATGATAATCACAAGGCTTTCTTTAGTTATGTTAGGAACCTGGGTGGGAATTCCCAGATATGCTCAGAATTAGTCCAAAATGACAAAAAATACACCGAACCCACAGACATTGCCAACATCCTAGCTGACAGGTTCAGCGCAAACTTCTCCCCCCACACCCACCAAAAGGGCAAATATCTATCCCAGCAGAGTGCTGCCCCCCCGACATCTCAGATGCTCAGGTAAGAGCCGCCCTCGCCAAAGCAAAAAACACAGCATCAATGGGACCAGACGGTGTACCGGGCTGCATCCTACATGAGCTCCAAGAAGAACTAAACCCAAACTTAAAACTACTGTTCAATCTCAGCCTTACTACAGGATATGTACCCAAAGAGTGGCGTACAGCAACAGTGGTCCCAATCCAAAAAGGTGGTGCCTCAACGGATCCTGGAAACTATCGCCCCATAAGCCTGACTAGCTTGGTCTGCAAAGCTATGGAAAGGATCATCATGGACCTCATAAATAAAGATATTGGGGACCTGCAGACACTGGATCCTACCCAGTTCAGCTTTGTTAAGGGCAGATCCTGCCTCTTAAACCTGGTTGATTTCTTTGAAACAGTCACCAAGGCCATTGACGAGGGGAAGGTGGTCCACACAGCCTACCTGGACTTGCAAAAGCCTTCGATTCAATACCCCACTCGGGCATTATAGATAAGCTCACCAGCTTAAATATAAACCCCTACGTCACTAGATGGGTTGCAAACTGGCTCAAGGACAGAACCCACATGGTTAGAATTGCTGGAGCCATGTTAGACTCCAAACCAGTTACAAGTGGCGTCCCACAAGGCTCAGTGCTGGGACCTCTCTTGTTCGGTATATATTTCTCGGAGGTACAGGCTAACACGGAAGGACTGTGGCTGACCAAGTTCGCAGATGACTGCAAACTGGGAGTCATAATCGACTCTCCAGCCGACACAAGCATCCTCCAAAAGGGCCTCATAGAAACAGACAACTGGTGCCAGAGCCATGGCCTCAAGCTAAATGCCAAAAAGTGTATAGTCATCCCCTTTGGCAAAAACAAAGTGCCCACAAATTACCACATAGGTGGTAATCCATTAAGTACAGAAGAAGTAATTAGGGACCTGGGGACCCAAGTTGATAACAATCTCTCATTTGACAGCCATGTGGCCAAAGTGGTTAGAAAAACATTTTATATAGCCCACCTAATCATGAAGGGATTCACATCTAGATCAGGGGAGGTCATTGTGCCTCTTTACTCATCCCTCATCAGGCCCATAATTGAGTACAATGCCCCTTTTGGGATGTACCTTTCCAGACACCTGCAGCAACTGGAAAGACCCCAAAAGTACCTCACCAAGAGGATCAAAGGGCTCAAACAGATGCCATATGCTGCCCGGTTAAAGAAACTCCAGCTCTACTCAGTGGCATACCGCCTGCTCAGAGGCGATCTGTGCCTGACGTATAAAGCCATGTCCAACCTGGAATTAATGGACATGCTGCACCTCAGAAAATCCAAATCCCATCGAGCTACGCGCTCGAGAAACTTGAACCTCAGCACTGAAATAAATAGGACATGCTGGAGGGACAGATTCATAACCCAGAGGCTCCCTTCACTCTGGAATAAAATCCCAGTCCAGGTTAGGCAGAGTCCCTCATTGACTCTCTTCAAGAGGAATCTTGATGAGTGGATGGGAGATAGTAGGTTTACACTGGGTATCACTTCTGTGTCACTGTTAGACAGAGGCACAGTATACTAACCTCGAAAAATGGCTTAGCAAAATTCATTTAAAATGGGTGGCGAAAGCCAAACACACTCTGGCTAGGCTTATAAATGCCCTAGGGCAGATAGCCTAGTATGAACCTATGAACCTATAATGGTTAACATCTCCACTGCTGTATATCCTAGAGAAGCAATTTTAGTGGCACTTTGTTGCTCTCAGACTACCTTTTCACATGCTGCATATTACTAGCTGGTAAATCACTTGATTAAAAAAGCTAGCTCCAAACAACGGCATGATAGCGTATGAAACTACAGTTGCTAAGTGGAACTAAGCCAAAAGGAACCACTGGCATGAATGCAACAATTCTCAAAACGGAAAAATGATTTGCTGTTTGCAGGAAAATATCCTGCAAAGTATTTCTAGGGGTAAGCAATACACTACATTTTTCCTGAATGCAGAAGTCCCTCAATGGTTACCCTCCAAAAGGGTCTCACCCAAACAAATGACTGGTGCCAGAAACATGGCCGCAAACTGAATGCCAAAAAATGCATCATCATCCCTTTTGGAGTGATGATGTTCCCACAAAGTATCACACTGATAATAAGGTACTAAGCACGCAATTAGTCGTGAGGGACTTGGGCACCCAGGTTGATAGCAAACTGACTTTTGACCACTATACTTCCTCCGTTGTATGGAAAGCTTTCTACATGGCCCACCTCATTAGTAAGGGTACTTCATCCAGGGACAAGGTGGTCATAACATCCCTGTATTCATCCCTTATAAGACCCATTATTGAGTACAATGCCCCTTTCGGCATGTACCTCACAAACCACATGCAGCAGCTGGAAAGACAAAAGAGGTTCCTCATCCGGAGAATCCAGGGCCTCAAGCATCTACCCTGCACAGATAGGCTAAAAGCCCTGCCCCTCTCTCTACTTAGTCTCCTATAGACTCCTAAGAGGTGATCTCTGTCTGGCATACAGAGCAATCTCAGACCCCATCCTGGTGAGACTGCTGCATATCTGCAAGTCAAACTCCACTCCAGTAACCCGCATGCACGACCTCAACCTGGTCTGTGACATTAATAGGACTTGTTGGTTGGACAGATTTGTGTCCCACAGACTCCCTGTTTTGTGGAATAGACTCCCTCTCCACATAAAGCAGAGTACCTCATTAAACCTTTTTAAGCGCAACCTGGATAACTGGATGGGGAACAGAAAATGCACCCCTGGGATTCCACCGGTGTCCCTGCTGGACAGTGGCATCGGGTCCTGACTTGTTGGAACATGGGCTAAATTCTTGGCTAGGCTTGTAAGAGCCTCAAGGCAAATAGCCTAGTAACTTCCTATGATCATTTGGACTTTCATAAACACATTTACGACCACTACTAAAACCCATCTCAAATAGGATTCATATTTAGTGCAAAGACAACAACTTTCAGTTACAAAATGAACTAAGACTGCAAGCAGAGAAGAAAGCCAGCACCCAAGATCTTTTGCATATTTCATTTACATCATTCAAAATCCTACCTAAAGCATGAGACTATTGGTTAACAAATTCATGTAGCCTACCATTATCTTTGCTGCTATTTTCTTCAATTGTAATCTGTTCTGCTAGTTCAGATAACGACTCATCAATAGTCTGGCTGCCACGTAAGTTCAAAGAAAACCTCCTCTTAAACTTCTTCATTTTCTCCATCAAAAGCTCAGCCTAGAGAAACCTGCAATTAAACAGATCAGTAGTACACAGTTACTTCTGTGATCTGGCAAGCACTGCAGAAATATCAGTAATACATATTATGCAGCATTATCTCATAAGTCTGATTTAAAGTTATTATTTTACATAAAGTTAAATGCCTGACAAAGTAAATCCACAAACAGCAATAAATGTTTAAAATGTCAGGTTCCTCAGCCATGATACTGCTTGAACAAAACTTAAGTGACATGCCTCAAAGCATCCTGTAAGGAGATGCAAGACACTTACCGTGATTGTTAAAATAACATTCCACAAAGAATAACTGTCAATCATAACATTTCTATTCACCTTGTGGGTTCATAGCAAGTCTGCAAAGATGGTAGGATATGGCACCTCACCTGCTTATATATCACATCATTGTGGTGTTTTCTATGATAACTCGAAGATGCCCTGCATACCAAAGGTTAAGAGCTTTCAAAGGATTTATTAGTGCCACTATCTATTTGATATTTATGTGGTTTTGTCTGTCAACTTTTGCTCCACAGACACTGCATTTTCACACCTTCAGAAACCACTCTCCACACCAGGTCTGAAGTGTCTGCGTGACAAACAGAAGAGGCAACAAGAAGGGAGAATGGGGCACCTAGATTCTGAAAGAACTAGTTTATCCACTGCAGAACATCTCCCCCTCCTGACATACCCAAATCTAGGAATATAAAAATATAAAGGGTGTAGATGTTGAACCCAGACTGACCCGAGGTACCAGTGAATTTTTCTCATGTGAATTCGGCCAAAGAAACATAAGGATCAGAGAAGCCATGTAGTTATGAAGCCTACAATTCTGAGAAATTCATTTAATGATAACTGGCTATGAACAGAAAATCTCTAGAAGAATTGTTGGAACACCTCCACTTTGTCTGGAGGAATAAAGGCTCTTCCCAGAGCTGAATCTAACAGACATCTCAAAAGCAAATATTTTGCGAGAAGAGATGAGAGAAGATTTCTTTAACTTCACTTGAAAAACCCGAATGATTTTGAACCGTAGTTATGGACTCCTGACAAATGGAAAAAAAAATGTGCACATACAAGACAATTGTCCAAATGCAGAAAAATGGGAATGCTTTGAAGTCTGCAATGAGCAATTACTGGAGCCAGGCACTTTGTAAACACCCCTGGAGCAGTAGATGGTCCAATGGATAAAACATAGGTTCATAGGTAGGTACTAGGCTATCTGCCAGAGGGCATTTTTAAGCCTAGCCAGAGTGTGTCGGCTTTCCCGCCCCATTCACTAATTAACTGAGCCTCTGTCAAGCAGAGCCAATGAAGTGATCCCAGGGGTGTATTTTCTGTTACCCATCCACTCGTCAAGGCTTCTCTTGAAGAGTGTTAGTGAGGGGCTCTGCCTAATGTAGTTAGGAATTTTGTTCCAAAGCATGGGGAGTCTCTGTGACAGGAATCAATCCCTCCAGCATGTTCTATTTACTGTTGTGGCGAGGTTTAGCTCACTAGAGCGTAGGGCTCGCAGTGACTTGGATTTCTTAGGTGGAGCATGTCCATCAATTCTGAGTTGGACATGGCTTTGTATGTCAGGCAGAGATCACCTCTGAGTAAGCGATATGCCACTGAGTACAGCTGGAGTTTTTTCAGTCGGGCTGCATAGGACATATGTTTGAGGCCAGTAATCCTCTTGGTGAGGTGCTTTTGTGGTCTTTTCAGCTGCTGGAAGTGTCTTGTGAGGGACATCCCAAACGGGGCATTGTACTCTATGATGGGTCTGATGAATGATGAGTAGAGGGGCACTATAACCTCTATTTCTAGATGCGAACCCCTTAGTAATTAGATGGGCCACATAGAAGGATTTCCTAACTACTTTGGCAATATGATTGTCAAAGGAGAGATTACTATCTACCTGGGTCCCCAGATCTCTTATTACCTCTTCTGTATTAAGGGGGCTGCCGCCTATGTGGTAATTCATGGGTGTTTTGTTTTTCCCAAATGGGACGACTATGCATTTTTTGGCATTTAGCTTGAGGCCATGACGTTGACACCAGGTGTCTGTCTTTGTAAGGCCTTTTTGAAGGATGTCTGTGTCAGTCGGCGAGTCAATTATGGCTCCCAGTTTGCAGTCATCGGCGAACTTCGTTAGCCATAGTCCTCCTGTGTTTGCCTGTACTTCTGAGAAATATATGCCGAACAGTAGGGGTCCCAGAACAGAGCCTTGCGGGACACCACTTGTGACTGGTTTAGAGTCGGACCTGGAGCCCACTATTCTTACCGTGTGAGTTCTGTCTGTAAGCCAGTTGGCAACCCATCTTGTGACGTAGGGGTTTATGTTCAGGCTGGTGAGTTTTTCTATAATACCCGAGTGAGGAATGGTGTTGAATGCCTTGGCGAGATCAAGGTAGGCTGTGTGAACCAACTGTCCCTCGTCTATGGCCTTGGTGACTGTCTCGAAGAAGTCAACCAGGTTTAGTAGGCATGATCTGCCCTTAAAGCCGAACTGGGTCGGGTCAGGTGTTTGGAGGTTCCCAATGTCTTTGTTAACGAGTTCCACGATGATGCGCTCCATAGCCTTGCAGACCAGGCTAGTCAGGCTTATGGGGCGATAGTTGCCAGGGTCAGTTGTGGCCCCTCCTTTGTGGAGTAGAATAACTGTTGCTGTGCTCCATTCTATGGGCACGTAGCCTGTGTGTTTAGGTGGGGGGTTAGTTCGTTCTGTAGTTTGTGCAAGACGCAGCCTGGGACACCATCTGGCCCCATTGATGCTGTGTTTTTGGCTTTTGAAAGGGCTGTTTTCATCTGTGTTTCTGTGATTTCCGGGACACTACACTTTTCCGGTATTGTTGTGGGACCTTTTGAAGGTGAGAGGGAGGTGAAGTTTGCACTGAATCTATCTGCCAGGATGTTGGCAATATCAGTAGGTTCAGTATATTTTGTGCTATTTTGCACTAGCTCAGAGCATATCTGCGAGTTGCCACTTAGATTCTTGACATAGCTAAAGAAGGCTTTGTGGTTATCTTTCAAATCCTTGGCTATTTTTCTTTTGAAGTTAGCCTTGGATGATTTTATGAGGGACCTTAGTTTCTTACTGATACTGATCAGGCACAACAAAGAACCGATAAAGATAGCCAGATACAAAAAAGTGTAAAAAACATCTGAAAAGTTTGCCAGTGGGAATGTGGTGGTGGTAGGCATCTTTTAAGACTAGCTTTACCATGAAAGCTAGTGAAGTGACAAGAGGCAACATGTTCAAAGGAATAACATTGTGAACTTTGGGATCCTGACAAAAAGACAGAGAAAGGAGAGGTCTAGTACTGTTCTCCAAGTCCCTTCTTTCTTTGGGACCAGAAAAATCCTTGAATAAAAACTCTTTCCCTAACTGGCAGGCAGCCATTGTTTACAAGACTTACTGAGATAACATTTGTTCCAGAACTGGCGGAAACAGGGAAATCTGGTTTACTGGGCAAGGAGGAATCCCCTGTAAAGGGGGAGGGGATCCCAATGCCAAGTGTACCCCCTGCTGAATGACTTTCAGAAGCCATTTGTCTAAAACAATCTGATGCCACAAAGAAGCATATAAACTCAGACACAGTGAAAATTGCCAGGGTGGGAGGTGGAGGAAGCCTGAAGAGGTCAATAAACATTATGGACTGTCCGTGCTTTTGAGAGGCTCTCCCTTTCTTTTTGCAGCCTCCTTATCATTGCTTTTTCAAACCCTGCTTGTAGGCACCTTGCTGTTTGAATTGCCTTTTGTAAAAGGGAGATAACTAATGTGGAAGAAAAACTTTTATTTGCCTTACAAAAGGAAGGTTGGAAGATTTGGGTCATCCCTAGACTCTAATTTCCCCTTTCATTAAACCTCTCAAGTACGTCAGCTGCAAAAGGATCAAACAAAACTTCCCTTTTGCGGGGGATAACCTAAAATTTCAGTTTTAGCATAGTCAGGAAGATATTGAAATTGTAACCAAGTTAATATTTTCATGAATGACCCAGAAGCAACTACCCTGGAGACAGACAGTATCAGTAGCATCATCAGAACACTTTCAGCCAAGCTTAATTACATGAGTAGAAACAAGACTCGTTCAAATAATTTTTCACCTCAGGAGGAAGACAAGTTAATAGTTTGCTTTTTCATGTTCTCAACAAACAGTAGTAAAAACTTTGATATATGAGCCTGGCAGTTTGGAATACCATTTCTTCCCAAATCTGACAAAAGCTTTCCCATCCTCATCAGAGGGAACAGGATTATCATTAGCAATTTGTCTAGTAGAAGCAGTTATAGACAAACAAATCATTGCAGGGTCTTGGTACAGAATTAGAAAACAAGTCCTTGTGAGATGGGGTATGCTGAATAACCTGTCAGACTTCTAGAGGCAAGAGGTTGACTGTTAGGGAAACTACAAGCCACGAGGAAAACATTTTCCAAAGCAGATATAACAGAGGTACAGCAGTAACAAATCATAATACATTACTCCCACAGAAAACCATCTTTCATTTTAGATAAGGTATCAGAAAATAAGTCCTCTGATGGGAAATCTGATGACACACCTTCCTCGGAATCAAAATCTTCAACCTGATAGGAGATTCCTGAAGTACAATAGTTTCCCTTCCAATCCTTGCTCTTCTGACTGAAAATCGGTGTCGAAAAGACAGGGAACTTTTTTTTTTATATAAAGGGAAACAGGCACAGAAAAAGAAGAAATTAATTCGCTGGCAAATGTCAGCAAGTCTTCCTTGTCCATAGAAAAAAAGAAATAAAGAAATGAGAAACCATATTTACATTTTCTTTTCCTGGGAGAATCCCTGGGAAAAGACTTACTTAATGCAGGCACACTCTCCCAGGGCTCCGCCTTCACATATTGGCAAGGTGGGATCACAGCACACCAGGACCATCCCCCAAGACCAACAAAATACAGTTGTGTAAGTAAACTTATCATAACAGTAGATGTTTGAATCATCACTGCTGCAGTAGCCTTAGCAATATGGGTTACATCCTGCCAAGGATAAAGCTGGAAGACAGCCATCAGAGCACCCTCCACGTGCCCAAACAGTTAGCCCAGCTGAGCTGACTAAAAAGACAGGTGTGGACTCCAAGCCCTTCAGAGCTTTCAGGCCAACAGAGAGAGGAGGCTGAACCCTGAAAGGACAAGGTGAAGAACAACAGAAAAAAGGTGTCCACAATTTGGCATAAAAACAACATACCCAAAAATGTGGGGGGTGGAATTGAGGGAGAGATGGAACAGCTACTGTTGCAATGATCATTCGAACACCTACTGTTATGGTAAGTTTACTTACACAACTGTACTATGTTCATTATATTGATCACTGCTGCAGCAGCCTTAGCAATATGGGTAGATTACCCTAGCTTACTACACTTGGGAGGTGGAAGGGGAAAGGTAGTCTTAGCAAAGCCTAACCTAGAAGGACTGAAAAACTGAACAAACTTGCAAAAAAAAATGTGACCCATGGGTAAAACAAGATCTACAAAGCTCTGTATACTAACGGATGGCCGTACTGTTAAAACTAACAATGATACAAAGTAATTT
Organism: Protopterus annectens; assembly: GCF_019279795.1. Classification (NCBI taxonomy): domain Eukaryota; kingdom Metazoa; phylum Chordata; order Ceratodontiformes; family Protopteridae; genus Protopterus; species Protopterus annectens. The sequence continues at coordinate 206,173,318 of NC_056745.1, forward strand.
TGCGGGCTTTGTCTTTTAAAATAGCGGCCTTGGATTTTGCTGTTACTCTGACGAAGCCCCTTAATTGAACGGGATGAAAGCACTAAGTGTAACAGTTTTACAGTGGATGTAATTGTTCAAAAGATAACATTTTACTTTTATTAAAGTTTTTGTTTCTTTGATCCACTCTGAAGTTGTTTTTTTAACAGTATGGCTGTCTGTTAGTATACGGAGCATTGTAGCTCTCGTTTTACCCTAGCTTGAATCCATCCCTATCTTTACAAAAAGCCACAGATGAAGCCAAGGCCCTGGTAGAGTGAGTCTTGACCATGCCTGGAACAGTTTTGAGTATAACAAAGGATAACAGCTTGAGACAACAATTTGTAAATAGACTATTTTGATGCAGGATGTCCTTTCTTTTTACCTTCACAAGAAATGAACAACTGATCCAAAGATCTAAAATATTTAGTACCAGAGTTGTCTGTGGTCAGCCAAGGTATGAAATATCCTCTCCCCTTTATTTTTAGGTTCAGAAAAGAATGACAATGTAAACTCAGATACCACTTTATGCATAAAAGAAGGATTAGTTCTGAAAGAAACCCTGGCTCTATGGAAAATGAGATAGGGTTGATTCACCACTGAAGCCTGCAACTTGGATACTCTTCTTGCAGAGGTTAGAGCAATCAGAAAAAACAGTTATCCATGTTCAAAGTGAGCAAACGCTAGCTTCTCTAACACAAAAATAAGATCCCAAGGAGGGGCCACTGGTTTCCTTGGAGGCCTCTTATGCAAAACAAAAAAAAAAAGTTATGCACTTACCATAACGTTCCATCTGTGTTGTCTTTCTCATTCTTCCTCGATATGTAGGTTTCGTATCTGACCTCAGATCCGACTCAGATGCTTTCCAAACGCTTAGGTTCCGAAGCTCAAGCTTTCCCCTACCCATAATGCCTCACTTCCCACCTGGAGTTTGCTGCTACTGCCAACAATAAACCATATAGGCAAAGTACAACTAATTCTGACAGCTACCAACAAAGAATAAAGAAAGAACAGGAGCTCAATAAGGAACAGAGATTCCTATAAACACATGTGTCATGTCATACCCAAAGGGAAAGGGGGAAGGAGGGAGAGAAGGTCGAGGAAGAATGAGAAAGCCAACACAGATGGAACATTATGCTAAGTACATAGCTTCTTTATCTGATGTTGTTTTGTCATTCTTCCTCGACCTGTGGGACAGAGTCCCCAGCTACAACTAAACCTTGGGTGGCCTTCATGGAAGGATATCCTGGAGTACTGCCGAACCAAAAGCAGCCCTACTTCTGGACACTATGTCCAGTATGTAGTGGGAAATAAAGGTATGCAAATTAGACCAGGAGGCAGCCGAACAAATATTATCAACTGAAACTTTGGCCCAAAAGGCTTGAGAAGTTGCCAGAGATCTAGCAGAGTGAGCTTTAACTCAATGAGGTAAAGGAACACCTTTAGAGTCATAAACAAGTGAAATGTAGTCACTGTAACAGTTTAGCTAAGGTGGTCTTAGTAACTGCTTTGCTATTTTTTGCATCTGAAAAAGATACAAAAAGCTGGTCATATTTTCTGAAAGATTTAGTTCTGTCTAGATAAAAACACAACTGTGTGTGAACATTTAACAGATGAAGTGTGTATTCTCCTTTGTTTTAGAAATGAGGGAAAAAGACAAGTAGGTTAACAGACTGGTTTATATTGTTGTCAGTCGCAACTTTGGGAAGAAAAGATGGATTAATACATAAGGTCACTCTGTCTTTGTGAAAAATTACGTAAAGATATTTAGAGGACAGGGCTTGCAATTCAGACACTTGTCTTGCAGAAGAGATAGCAAACAGAAAAATAATCTTCCAAGATAAATTTTTTAAGTCTACATTGGCTGAAGCTTCAAAAGGAGGAAGAACCACAGCCTGCAAAATCATAGATCCCAAGGCGGGGTTGGATCTTTGACAGGTGGGTGAAAAAGGAAAGTCCCTCTAAGGAAAGCTTTCCACAACTTTGATAAGACTAAAGAAGATGCATTTTCTCCAAAAACATAACTTGAAACGGCTGCTAACTGTACTTTTACAATGGAATGACTGGGCCCCTCATCAAAAATATGAGCAAAAAATTCTAGGACTGCTGGAATGGGAGCAGTAAAGGGATCTAAATTCTGCTGTTTAGCCCAAACAGAAAATTTCTTCCATTTGCTCTTGTAAATTCTTCTAGTGGAAGATTTGTGGAAGGAGTTCAGAATGTTACGGACTGGGGATGAAAGCCTGTCGGATCTAACCATCACTGGAATTGGAGAAACCATGTAGTTAGCTTCAGACCTAGGAGATCAGGATAAATTTGCCCTGATGGATGGGACAGTAGATCCGGATGTGGTTCAAGCATCCATGAGGCAAACTACACGAGACCAGAGAAAGGTGAGCCAGATTTGCCGAGGCCAAAAAGGGGCAATGAGGATCACTTTGCTCTTCAACTTGGAGGCTTTCTGAAGAAAAGTACAGTTGTGTACACTTACCATAAATGTGGATTTTCGAGTGTATTCACAATTGCAAACAAATGGGTTATCCAGCTCCTGGTAGCCCTCACTCGGCCAGAATACCAAAGGTAAGTAAAAATTACTTCGGTTGCCATCGGTTGTAAAGGATGTCAAGGCGTCCGATACAAAAGGAGGCAGCCGACGTCACTTCCTCAGTCTTTCTTGCCATACGAGTCAGGAGACCCCAGAAAATAAGGCTTAAACCAAAAACAAATTTGACAAATGACAAATTAAGCCTGTACCTCAGGAAAAGAGAATAGGAGAGGACCACAAAAAGGAGGAAGGAGGGAGAGAAACCAGGACTGCAACAGTGAATATGCTCGAAAATCTATATTTATGGTAAGTGTACACAGCTGTACTATGTTCATCATGTTTCACTGTTGCAGTCCTAACAAATGGGTTGATTACCAAAGCCAAGAGAAAAAAGGGGGGAGGAACCAACAGCATCAAGGATTGGAGATAATGCCCTGCAACACCGCAGTGGCAAACCCTGCCTTGGCTCTAGAAAACAGAGGCAAATTATAATGCTTTGTGAAAGTGTGAACAGAAGACCAAGTGGCAGCTTCTAAAATGTCTTTAGTAGGGACACCTCTTAAAAAGGTTGCAGAAGTGGAAGCTGCTCTAGTACAGTAGGTCCTAACACCTTGAGGCAGAGATTTACCATGAAAGGAATAAAAAAGGTAATACAATGTGCAATCCACTTAGAAATGGTTTGCTTAGAAATAGCCTTGCCCTGGGCTCCAGGGGCAAAACTGACCAATAACTGTGCTGATTTCCGAAGGTCCTAAGTCCTGTTCAGGTAAAACCTGAGCTGTCTGTGCACATCAAGAGAATGTAGGATCCTTTCATCTCTATTGCGAGGATTAGGAAAGAAGGTAGGAAGGTGTATGGACTGATAAAGAGTCAGGCTGGAAACCACCTTAGGCATAAAGGAGGGATTACTCCTCAGAGAGACTCTATCTGCATGGAAAATAAGAAAAGGCTCCATGGCCATCAAAGCTTGCAGCTCCAAAACCCTCCTTGCTGAAGTTATAGCCAAGAGGAAGGCGGTCTTCCAAGAGAGAAACTTTAAATCAGTAGAGGCAGCTGGCTCAAAAGGAGGAAGAGTGAGTTTCTTCAGAACAAAATTAAGATCCCAGGCTGGAGTAGGTGCTCTCCTGGGAGGTTTTAAATTGCAAGCACCTCTGAGAAACATTTTCATCAGGGGATGAGAGAAAATGGGCTGTTCAATAGAACAATGAGCAGAGATGGCTGAAGCATGGATCTTGATAGAGTTAAAGGAAAGACCACCCTGAAGCAAATCAGCCAGGTATTCCAGGATCAGAGGAAGGGTAGGTTGAGAGGCAGACTCCCCTCTAGCCTGCATCCATTGAGAGAACCTTTCCCATTTGCCAGCATAAGATCTCATAGTGCTAGCCCTCCTGGCCTCCCTCAGCACATCAACCACCTGTTGGGAAAGGGAGGAAGAAAGGGAAGGAGTCATACAATGAGCCATGCTGCCAGATGGACAGACTGAAGATGAGGATGTGGAATGTCTCCCCTTTCCTAAAACAAAAGATCTGGCTTCAGAGGAAGATGCCAAGGAGGAAGATGGAAGAGACTGCGAAGCAGCGGATACCAATGCTGTCTGGGTCAGTCTGGAGCTATGAGAATAGTCCTTGGATTTTCATCCCTGATCTTCACTAATACTCTGGGAAAAAGAGGAAGAGGAGGGAAGGCATACACTGATAGCAACGTCCAAGGAAAGGACAGAGCATCCACTTTCCAAGCTCTGCTGTGTTGCTGTCTGGTGCAAAAGAGAGGTAACAGATGGTTATCTGGGGAGGAGAAAAGATTCAACTGAGGAGTGCCCCAACGTTGAATGATGCTGTAAAAGACTGCTCTGTTCAGCTGCCATTCGTGATTATCCAGAGTTAACTGTTCTGCCAAAACATTGAGCCTTCCTGGAAGAAACTGAGTTAGGAGATGCAGGTCCAGGAATGCTGCCATGGACCAAAGATTCATACTTTTCCTGAACAAGGGGTAAGAGTGAGTCCCTCCTTGCTTGTTGATGTACCACATGACCGTGGTGTTGTCTGTCCTGACAAGCAGGGTCCCTGGAGAAAGAAGATGCTTGAAAGCTAGTAAGGCCTGCTGAACTGCAATCAACTCTTTTAGATTTATGTGCATGTGCATCTGCTGGGCATTCCAACGTCCCTGTATGCATCTGCCATGCAGTTGTGCTACCCAGGTGTAATCCGATGCGTCTGTAGTCAGAACTTGAGTGGCAAGAGGTGTCTGAAAAGGCATGCCTTTGTTTTGTAGACAGGCTATTGCCCACCATAGAAACTCCGCCTGCAGAGATGGAAGCAGAGGAATCATCATATCCAGGTCCTCTGTGTGTTGACACCAAATGTTCTTGAAGTACCATTGCAATTTCCTCATATGCAGTCTTGCATATGGAATCATGAGAATACAAGATGCCATGAATCCCAGAGCTTGCAGGTATTTCCTTGCAGGGAACTGGAACAGGCTTGCCAAGTCCTTGAAGTAAATTGAAAGAATTGCCTGCTTCTCCTGGGTGAGACATATCATCTGGGTGGCTGTGTTCAGACTCGCTCCTAGGAATGTTATCTCCTTGGATGGTACCATTTTCGATTTTTCCACGTTGAGAGAGTAACCCAGGGAAGAGAGAAGAGTCTTTACGAATTTCAAATCCTTTAATAGCTGTTCCTGAGAACTTGCTTGAATCAGACAGTCATCCAAGTATGGGTAAATCTGAATTTTCTTCTGCCTGCAAAAAGCAAAGACCGGGGCAAGGCACTTTGTGAAGACTCTGGGATAAGCCAAAGGGCAGTACAGAGAATTGGTAATGTTGCTCGCCCACTCTGAATCTAAGGTACTGCCTGCAACTTTCCCTGATAGGAATATGCAGATAAGCCTCTTTGAGATCCAAGGTTACCAGCCAGGAATCCTTTTCTAGCAGTGGTAGCAACTGATGCAGAGTGAGCATTTTGAACTTTGGAATTACTAGAAAAGAATTCAGAATGGAAAGATCCAGGATAGGATGCCGGGTGCCTTCTTTTTTTGGAACTAGGAAAAGCCTGGAATAAAAGCCCTGGCCTACCTGCTGAGCAGGAACTGATTCTATTGCTCCCAGATGAGACAGAGACAAAATTTGTTTTTCTACTTCTGCCCTTTGGTGTGGAGGAACGTCCGGGAAACCCTTGGGAGCTGGAAAGGTGCGGAAAGAAAACTTGTGCCCTAGGGACACTGTTCTGAGCACTCATTTGTCATCTGTGATAGTGGCCCAGACATCAGCAAAAAGGGCCAACCTTCCCCCTAAAGGACTCTCCCGGCAAGCAAGAACAGGCAGAAGTTGTAAAAAGTAATTGAGAGTGTTTTGATTAAGATGCAGGCTTGGAGCTTCCTCTTTTAGAAGTGGAAGCCTGCCAACGCCTAGACCTTTGAGGGGTAGCCCCCTGCTCCCTAGAAGATTTGTAACCTGTAGTCCTGGAACAGTTCTGTCTGCTGGTATCAGGAAAGGTCCAACTCTTGGAAGGGTAATTCCTGCTAAAGCGAGGGGGTTGAACTTGCAGAAGATCATTAACAGTTTGCATGGACTTGGCCTTCTCCTCCATCTTCTTTAGTACCTCCTCTGCTTTGCTGCCAAAAAGACTGTCTTTATGCAAAGGCACATCCAAAAGGTTAGCCTTGACAGGTTCTGGAAGAGGCTGTTCTCTGAGCCAAGTGTGCCTTCTAATAACAGATCCAGTAGCCATAGCCCTGCTGGAGGCCTCAAGGATGTCAAAACCACAATGCAAAGAATGCTTATTAACCAGACTGGCGGAATTCAGTAAATCCTGCATGTCTTTACTCTCTGTCAAAAGAGGTACACTTGCTATCCTAGACTTAATAACCTCCAAGGTGTGCTGCTGGTACTTCAGCATATGAAAAAGACAATTGTTAGCCCTAATAGCTAGGGTGGCAGAAGTATAAACCTTCTTGCCCCACCTTTCTAGGTTCCTAGACTCCCTATCAGAGGGAACAGGATTCCTGGTAACAGTGGCCTTAACTCTTTAAGGGCCCTGAGAAATAACCTCTGGATCCGCCAACGGATTCCTGAAAAGAAAAAGATGAGAATCAGGGACTCTGTACTACTTTGTCAGGCTTCCTGGAAGCAGGAGGAACCAAATTTGGAGACAAGGAATTTTCCAGAAAAACATCAACAACAACTTCCAACACACGGGGAATAGCAAGAGGCTTATGCTGAGGTAAATCCAGAAACTCCCTAATCCATTTCTTGGATTGAGGATAATCCTGACTTTCCCATTTAAAATGTTCTCTGAGGGTTTTAAAGTATTACCAAAAGAGAAATCCTCTGGAGGAGAGGCCAAAGGGATGGACTCCTCTGCATCTGAATCCTCAAAAGGAGAAAAAGCCTGAGAAAATTCCTCTTCATCAGCAGAAATGCTGGAAGAATCAGTACCTGAGCAGGACAAAACCTCAGGAGAAACATCCCTACTCCTTTTAGGAGGAGGATGCTGAGAACCCCTAATAAGAGTCAACAAATCATTAGCCATTTTAACCATTTGGGATTGAGGGGAACGAGAAGAAGCTGGAGCCTGCCTTTTCACAGGCTTACAAATGGAAGATTTACCTGCAAGCCTGAAGGACTCGGGAGGCCTGGCAACCGCCGAAGTTGCAGCAGAGGTTGAAGGAAGAAGTTTGCTGTCAGAATGCAAAATGGAGGCCTCGGACACCAGAGTCAGCTTAGCGGCTCCGGCTCCAGCAGAAGAGGCGACCGGCGACAGGTCAGAAGGCAAAACGGAGGCCGAAGGCCTAAGGGACTCTGACTCAATCAAGGCCTGCGGTTGTACATCTGTGGGCTTTAGGGACTGCAAAGGCATCTCACTGGCGACCAACTTAACCTCATCCGAGAACTTAGCTTTCAGAGGCCTGTCGCGGTCCTTATCCTTACATTTCTTCGGAACATCCGAAGCCTGAAGACCCGCGGATACCATACCAACGAACTTAAGCCAAACTCCAAAATGCCTAGCCAAAATCTTAGCCCAACGACAGATAGTACACGGATTAAAGGAGGCACAGATATCACACTTGGGAATGTCGCTGTGGTCAAGGCCTAAACAAATAATGCAATAGGAATGAAAATCTCTATGGGGAATCTGCTTTCCACAGGTAAGGCAATTAGTAACTTTTTCTGACATTCGTTAAGGCAAGAAGAGAGGATCCCCCAATGGGGTACTTAGCTGTAGTTGACCTCAACTCTTGCAGTCGGAAACCAACAAAGGTACACTGCCAATCGGCACTTGTGCATGGAAAGCTTCTGCTTCGGGCTCCGCGGCAAGTAAGACTGAGGAAGTGACATTGGCTGCCTCCTTTTGTTTCAGGCGCCCTGACGTCCTTTACAACCGACGGCAACTGATGTCATTTTTACTTACGTTTGGTATTCTGGCCGACTGAGGGCTACCAGGAGCCAGATAGCCCATTTATTTGGACTGCAACAGTGAAACACGATGAACATCTTTAGTATTAAGGGGAAAGGGAGAAAGGCAAAAAGTAATCCGGGTGGCCAAGAAAAACTTCACTGACACGAACCAAACTTGAGAAAACAAAAAACCCTATCTTAAGTGTTAAATATCATAGGGCAGCCCAAACAGTTGACAGTAACACCTTAGTTCTGTCTAATGATGGTAACCAACAGGATACTTGTGCAGTAGATCATAGTAAAATGGGATTCCGGATGAATTTCATCACAACTTACTGCATAGACAGTAAATTGATTACTGGGATCTTACAGAAGAATTGGGAGTTGTTTAAAGTCAGCCCATTACTAACTGAAAAGCTAGGCGAACATCCAAAAATAATTTGTAGGAGGGGTAAAAATCTTAAGAACTTGTTGGAACAACAATGTTACAGTACCCCAAAAAATCACTGGTATGGTTAAATGCGAGTCCTGTAATTTTTGTCGACATATGGATGTAACAAACACATTCATAATTAACCAACAACAGTACAGGCTCAAATTTAAGTTCAACTGTCAATCTAAGAATGTGGTGTACCTGGCTAGGTGTCAATCTTGACCTGTGTACTACATTGGTAAAACGGAGCATAGACTCTGTGACAGAGTTTATGAACATCAGTAAGCAATTTCAAAAGATAAATTAGAAAATGCTTTGGCCAAACATATTCACTTATGCCAAGATCAGAAATTCAAATATATGGCCATAGACCAAGTTTTCCAACCGTTATGAGGTAGCCCAGTTCTCCTCCATCTGGAGGAACTTAAACTGGCTTGGCAAATCATACTAAATGCTTACAGGTTCCCTGGACTTAACGACACTTGCTCAATTAGTTGCACTTTAAAACTTAGAAGTTTAGAGAGATGAATTAAAGTAAACTAAAATTTCTAAACGCAAATGAATTTGCATAAGTATTTATAATATTATACAAAAACAAGTTTTCATCTTGGTTTATATGATGTAAACTTGGATTAGTATTGTTATGTCAAGTGAGGTTTAACATCAATACCCTTTAAGTAGCAAGTTTAGATGTATATGTTAGATAGTAAGAATAGGATTCATATATATATTTTTTTCATATTTCTTAGTTATTTTTTAACAGTTTAAGTTTGATATGAGTGTTTTATACATTCTTAAAGGATATGCAATGTACATGTTTTTACATGCATGTCTTTATAAATGTTTACATTATGTTTTAATTTTGTATTAATGTTTATGCAGATGTTGTGGGTTATATAGCTGTGTTGTGATTTGTCATTTTCATTGGAACATTTAAATGTCACAAGAGTTAGGTTGTATTCACTTCTGATAAAGTTTGCCTTGAGTGCAACCGAAAAGCGCTTTAAGTCAATAACTACGTGGATTCTCCTACTGAGCAATGCCCGTTTTTTTGTTTTCTCAAATCCGGGTGGCCAAGTATACACAAGAGCATTCCTGGGTGACTGTCCCAGAGGAGGAATCAAGCCAGAAAACCTACTGCACTTGTTGTGGGGAGAGATTAAGAGATCACAGCAATGTTGACCCCATTTGCAGAAGATCATGTTCACCACTGACTGGTTCAGAGACCACTTGTGAGGCATCAATAGAACTCTGCTGAGCCTGTCCATTAGAATGTTAAACTCCCTGGAATGTGTGGTGCAATCAGAAAACGGCTGGCAGAAATCTGCCACTACCACACTCTCATTGCTACTCGGTACAGGAGGTAGGATCTGTTTCCCCCTTGCTTGCTGATGCACCAAACTTCTGACATAATGTCTGATTGCATTGCAATCATCCCTGGAGGAAGGAAGTGCCTGCAATGCTAAAAGGACCACTCTCATCTTCAAAACACTTATATGCAGATTTGTCTCCTGTGACATCCACGTGCCTTGGACTATCTGACCCAGGAAATGACCCCCCCCCCCACCCTACCTGGGAGGCATCCATGGTCAGCATGGCTTTTGGAGGAGGAAGAACAAAGGGGCATCATCGAAGAAGCTCTGGGGAGTGAAGCCACCAGAGGAGAGAATCCTTGCACACTCGAGACAGTTTGACTCGATAGCTGAGGGGTAGATGAAGATGTGACCACTGGGCTGCTAAGGTCCACTGTAGAATTCTCATGCGCAGGCGTGCTGTTAGTAACACAGTAATGGTGGCCGCCATGGAACCCAGGGCCCTGAGTATTAGTTTGGCTGGAGGAGTTGGGATTGCCAAAATCTGTTTGACATGTAGTTTTAGGTTTGAAATCCTGTTCAGAGTACGGAAGGCAAAGGACTTGGACTCCGCTATGAAATCTATGCTCTGAACTGACTGACTGAAGCTGGGATTTTTCTAAGTTGATTGTTATGTCCAATGTAGGGGCTAGCTGTAACAGGTAGTCCCTGGCTTGAATGAGTAGATGCCTGGTTACAGAAGTTAGGAGCCAGTCGTCCAGGTATGGAAAAACATGGAATCCTTGCAGTCTGAGATGAGCTGCAACTACAGCCATGCATTTGGTGAACACCCTGGGAGCTTTGGTGAAACCAAAGGGAAGCACTCTGAACTGAGAATGACTGGCTCCCAGCCTAAAGTGTAGGTACCCTCTGGAGTGCCTGTCCATCATGATGTGGTAATACTCATCCTTCAGGTCTACTGAGCACATCCAGTCATCCATTTTCAAAACAGGTAGAATGGACTGGATCGTGACCATCCTGAACTTTGTACTTTTTACTGACTTCTTCAGGGACATCAGATCCAAGATGGGCCTCAGGTCCTCCGTCTTTTTTGATACTAAAAAGAACCTATAGGAAACATCTGATCTGAACTGATCTGGTGGGACCATCTGGATTACTTTTTTTTGTAGCAGCTTTGAGATTTCCAACTCTGCTGCCTCCCTCTGACTGCGTGGAACATCCAGGAGAAAAGTCTTTGGCTTGGGGGATTTTGAAAAGGGAATTAAGGATCCTCTGGATATGATCCTTTGCACTCACCATCGCTTGTGATGGCAAGCCAGGCATCTGGATGCAAGGATAAGCACCCCCCCCCCCAACTGCCTCCAGAGAAGGACAGTCGGGCAAACCCTCAGAAGCACTGAAAGGGTTCGTCTAAGAAGGAATCCTGAGACCCTTGATTTTGCAGACCCCCTCTGCCATGTGGGCGGCATCCACCACTGTAATGGCTTCCCCCTCTAGGGCCTCTGGGGGAATATTCTCCTTGTGACTCCTGAATAGGACCCTAAGATTTTTTGAACCACAGCTTCCCTCCCCTGATTCCTGGAAAAGAATATCGGGGGGGGGTAGATAAACGGATTCTGATGGCAACGTTTTTCCATCTTTCTCACTACAGGAGACTCTCTCTCTAACAGTGGGCCCAAACAAAGACTCCCCAGCAAAAGGGGCACTGATGAAGGCCGCCTTGAAGGGTTCCGTGAAGTCAGACAGCCACATCCAAGCATGATGCCTAATGGCAATGCCACAACCGATGGCCCTAGAGGCTCAAGAGGAACCCACTGCTGCATGGGAGATCAACCTCATTGACGCATTCGATATTGACTATACAATAGCCAATGTGGAGGAGAAGGATTTCCTGTCCTTATCAGACATGGACTCTGGGGCAGAGCTAGGGACTTCTTTGATTAAATCCTTCTGTAGCCTGGTAAAAATGGGAAGGGTAGTTTAAGGCTTGCTGAGTACAGGTAGATGACGCATAAACTTTCTTGCCCAATCTGTCCATTGCCCCCGACTCCCTGTTAGGACGGACTGAGAATCTTTCTTGGGTTATTTCCTTCTTAGTGGCTGCAGCAACAACTATAGCATCTATCGGGATTCCTTTGGTCTAATGGTGTCGGTCAGGGAAAGCACTGGGGATTTCATCTGAATGCTTAGGTATTGGTTCTACAGTGTCCAGATCCTTCCAAGCCCTGCTTGATACTAGATCAATGACAGCATCACCGGGGGGGGTGGGGGGGACACACTCAAGATGTAGCTGGGCTGGACCCAAAAACCTCCAAGAGCACAAATTCCTCAGTGGGTTGGGTTTTTGGAAGACCATCCACATTTTTGGTGTAGGATTTCCAAGATGTTTCCAAAAGAAACATCCTCAAGTGGAGATCTGGGGTCCCTTCTCCTTCCTCAAAATTGGTATCATCTGTGACAGATTCCTCTAGGGAACTGAGGTGCCTCCTCTTGCACCTTCTCTTCTGGGAAATCTCCTTAGTGGGATACTCTGGGGGGACATCAGAAGACATCTGTGGTTCCAAATTTGGAAGTGCTTGTAGACTTTGCTGGGCCGGCTGTCCTGAGGAGGGCAGTGGTGAGGTCTCAGACACAGTCTCCAAAGGGGAGAGAAGTGGATCTGAAAAGAGGACACCACCTCGAAAGTAAAATGGGCTGGAGAAGCTGAAGATCATCCTCTCAGAGCTGAAACTGGTGTGACAGACGACTCCTGAACATGCCCAGCCCTCTGCTCTGAGAGGGAATCCAGAGCCGTGCAGACAAATGTAGATGCTCCGTGGGGCGGAGACGGCTCAGAAAAATTCAGAATAGAGGTCAACCATTCGAAGCAGACGTCAAGGCTTCGGCTCCAAGACAGATGGAACCAAACAAATCAGGGTAGATGCCAGAGTCGAAGTGAGATCCACTGCTGGCTCCAACACCTTGGCTCTTGGGGCAATCGGATCCAGAGGGCTACGAAAGAACAGGTCAGATTGGAGAAGGAGCTAGGGGTCTAAAGGGTGACTTCCTGCCCACAGTCCCGGGTAGGGGATGGGGCTGGTAAGAGTAGCATCTGGATCTGCGTCTGAAGGAACTGCCTCATCAATCTGTCCACCTCTGACTCTGAAAGGCAGTGGGTAAACCTGACAGATGAAGCTCTGGAAGGTGGCCTGGACACAATCCTTGGGAACCTCTCTATGTGAGGTGAACCTGTGGAAGGAATAGGCAGGTATGAAGACAAAGGAGCTCAAGGCCAAAGAGAGGATTGTCTGGACTAACTTGGATCTTAAGATCTCTGATCCAATGCCTCGGAAGCCTTGGCTGGAGACTTATCAGAAGACAATGAAGCAAACTTCCTGGGGAAAATTTCCTGCGCTCCCTATCTTCACGGTGCTTCTTGGGAGGGGGTTGAGCCCCTACAGAAGATGAAGATAAAGAACCTGCTGATGGAGGTAAAAGGCCCTTCAGAATGAGTTTGTTCCTACTGTCAGACAATCCCCGTTGATGGAAGCCCTCACAGATAGTACAGGAGGCATCAAGGTGGGCACGGCTGAGACAATATATGCACTCCCTGTGGATATCAGATAACTGAATCTTGTGCCCACAGGAAGTGCAATTTTTGAAACCTAGCTATTCCTTGGGCATCACACAAAAAGTCAGAAGGGAAAGAAGAGAAAAGGGAGAAAAAATAGAGGCTCCCACCAAGAACAGATCAGCGTATGCTAACTCTAAAGTAGAGAGGTCTTTGTTTGTTTTTTTTTATACTGAGAGAAGGTAGGGTAGAACAAAAAAAGGAGGCTATAGCCAAAAAATTAGAAAAAGGAAATTCACTTAGCTTACAGTTAAAGTCCAAAAAACTCTTTACCGGAACTCGAGATGACAGACCGCGATGCTTCTTCTAAGAGCGGCAAACGAGACCGGAGGTAACCGGGGGGAATGAGCATTATGGGTAGGTGAGGAGCTCAGGCTTCGGAGCTTAAGATTTTGGAAAGCAGCAGAGTTGGATGCGAACTCAGATCCGAAGACCGAGAAGACAACATCAGATCCCTTTTCAAAAACATTTTTAAACAAGAATACATTTAAAGAGGAGATCCATGGGCATGCATGCTGAAATGGCCAATAAATGAAATTTGATGGAGGAGTAAGAATGGCAAACAAATATTGTAAATCCAGAGAACAACTAGCCCTGAACAAATATTGTAAATCCAGAGAACAACTAGCCCTGAATGGGTAATGGTTATGCTGTTTGCACCAAATGGAAAACCTTTTCATTTGCCAATATATGATTTTCTAGTACCAGGCTTTCTTACCTCCATTAATACATGCTGTATATCCTCAGAAAACAGGTGCCTAAAAGAAATCAAGACCCTATCAACTAGGCAATCAGATGAAGTTGAATGGGGTCAGGGTGTACGAGTAAATCCACTCAAAAAAGTTTGTGGCAATTGCCCCAGGCCATTTCCAAAAGAAGGGAGAACCACTGCTGTCTGGGGCAGAAGGTAGTCAACCACAATGATCTTGGGGGATTCCTTCTCAAGTTTCAGAAGTACCCTGGATATCAGTGGAAAGGGTGGAAAAGCATACAGGAATATTCTTGTCCAAGGAAAAGAAAAGGCACATGTCTTCTAGGCCTTCTTGCATGGAGTCCTGGAGCAGAATCTTGCCAGATGATTGTTCAGAGAGGAGGCAAATGGGTCTACTTGAGGAACCCATAAACAGGTAGAACAAATCTTGGAACATGATTTGAGAAGGTCTGCCCTTGTCCTATTCAGCCTGTTTGCCACACAATTTTGCTCTGACAGAATTTAGGATGTCTGTAGAGTGAGACTGTACTGTGAAGCTATATACCAAAGCTCATGTGGCTAGTCTGCAAAGGGGATATGACCTGGTTCTGGTTCTCCCTTGCTTACTGATGTACCACAGGATAGTGGTATTGCCTGTAACAACCTGAAGAGGTTCAGAGAGTTGAGTGCTTTGAACAAGGTAAGCATCGCTTTTATATGCATTTATGTGCATGTGTTCGCCCTTATAGGTTCATAGGTTCATACTAGGCTATCTGCCCTAGGGCATTTATAAGCCTAGCCAGTGTGTGTCTGGCTTTCGCCACCCATTTTAAATTAATTTTGCTATGCCCTTTTTCGAGGTTAGTATACCGTGCCTCTGTCTAACAGTGACACAGAAGTGATACCCGGGGTAAACCTACGATCTGCCATCCACTCATCAAGATTCCTCTTGAAGAGAGTCAATGAGGGACTCTGCCTAACCTGGACTGGGATTTTATTCCAGAGTGAAGGGAGCCTCTGGGTTATGAATCTGTCCCTCCAGCATGTCCTATTTATTTCAGTGCTTAGGTTCAAGTCTCTCGAGCACGTAGCTCGATGGGATTTGGATTTTCTGAGGTGCAGCATGTCCATTAATTCCGGGTTGGACATGGCTTTATACGTCAGGCACAGATCGCCTCTGAGCAGGCGGTATGCCACTGAGTAGAGCTGGAGTTTCTTTAACCGGGCAGCATATGGCATCTATTTGAGCCCTTTGATCCTCTTGGTGAGGTACTTTTGGGGTCTTTCCAGTTGCTGCAGGTGTCTGGTAAGGTACATCCCAAAAGGGGCATTGTACTCAATTATGGGCCTGATGAGGGGGCACGATGACCTCCCCTGATCTAGATGTGAATCCCTTCATGATTAGGTGGGCTATATAAAATGTTCTTCTAACCACTTTGGCCACGTGGTTGTCAAATGAGAGATTGCTATCAACTTGGGTCCCCAGGTCCCTAATTACTTCTTCTGTACTTAATGGATTACCACCTATGTGGTAATTTGTGGGCACTTTGTTTTTGCCAAAGGGAATGACTATACACATTTTGGCGTTTAGCTTGAGGCCACGGCTCTGGCACCAGTTGTCTGTTTCTATCAGGCCCTTTTGGAGGATGCTTATGTCGGCTGGAGAGTCGATTATGGCACCCAGTTTGTAGTCATCTGCGAACTTGGTCAGCCACAGTCCTTCCGTGTTGGCCTGTACTTCCGAGAAATATATACCGAACAAGAGAGATCCCAGGAATGAGCCTTGTGGGATGCCACTTGTAACTGGTTTGGAGTCTGACATGGCTCCAGCAATTCTAACCATGTGGGTTCTGTCCTTGAGCCAGTTTGCAACCCATCTAGTGACATAGGGCTGGTGAGCTTATCTATAACGCCCGAGTGGGGTATTGTATCGAAGGCTTTTGCGAGGTCCAGGTAGGCTGTGTGGACCACCTTACCCTCGTCAATGGCCTTGGTGACTGTTTCAAAGAAATCGACCAGGTTTAAGAGGCAGGATCTGCCCTTAACAAAGCCGAACTGGGTAGGATCCAGTGTCTGTAGGTCCCCAATATCTTTATTTATGAGGTCCATGATGATCCTTTCCATAGCTTTGCAGACAAAGCTAGTCAGGCTTATGGGGCGATAGTTTCCAGGATCCGTTGAGGCACCACCTTTGTGGAGAGGGACCACTGTTGCTGTACGCCACTCTTTGGGTACATAGCCTGTAGTAAGGCTGAGATTGAACAGTAGTTTTATGTTTGGTTTAGCTCTTCTTGGAGTTCATGTAGGACGCAGCCCGGGACACCGTCTGGTCCCACTGATGCTGTGTTTTTTGCTTTGGAGAGGGCGGCTCTTACCTAAGCATCTGAGATGTCAGGGGAGTAGCACTCTGCTGGGATAGATATTTGCCCTTTTGGCGGGGGAGGGGGAGAAGTTTTCGCTGAACCTGTCAGCTAGGATGTTGGCAATGTCTGTGGGTTTGGTGTATTTTTTTGTCATTTTGGACTAATTCTGAGCATATCTGGGAATTCCCACCCAGGTTCTTAACATAACTAAAGAAAGCCTTGTGATTATCCTTAGTGTCCTGTGCAATTTTTCTCTCGAAGCTGGCCTTAGATGATTTTATGAGTGCCCGTAGTTTTTTGCTAATACTGATCAGAGATGCCTTCCCTTTTTGGGATTTTGCTTTATCATGTAGTAGCTTCCTCCTTCTATTGTATAGTTTGTTTATGGCTGGGGTCCACCAGACAGGACGTCTGCCTTTGGAGGATTGGGTCTTGGTATCCATCCTAAAACTGCTCCCCAAGCAAAGTCCAAAGCAACTGTTGTGACAGACTGCTTTGGAGCAGGGTGGGAGAAGCAGAGACTTGGGTTTAGGGAAACTTGTGGTCTCCACCAAGTGACTTCTCTTCTGACAAACCCAACACTGGGATTTGAAAAGACAAATGATGATGGTGGTGGGACCAGAGTCGTCAGATACCACTGTATCTTTCTCATATGGAGTTTTGCCAGGGTATCATGAGAATTATAGATGCCATGAAACCCAAAATCTTGACGTATTCCCTCGCAGTGACCAAAGTCTGAGTGGAAAACCTTAGAAACAGATCTAGATGTAGATTTAGTTTTTCCTGTGGAAGAAAAGCTCTTTGAACAGATATCTAGCTGAAACTCCAGGCACACAGTCCTGTGTGAAGGAGTCAAGAGAGACTTTTGAATGTTCTACTGTAATCCCAGCTTATGTAACAGATCTCTCACCAAAGTAAGAGATTTAAGTGAGAGATTCCTGACACTTTGAAAAAGAGTCTGCAAAGATCAGCAGATCATTAAATATGGAAAACGTGGAAATCCTCTAGCCTGCAATAAGCTATAACTGGTGCTAGACACTCTTAGTGTACTGGATAGTCCAAAGGGCAAGGCAGAGAACTGATGTGATCCAGACTTACAAAACCTTAAGAAATGCCTGAATTCTGGAATAATAGGGATGTGATAAGCATCTTTTAAATCTACTGTTAACAGGAAACTTAAATGAGGAAGAAGAGGTAAAAGGTTATGAAATGACAGCATTTTGAACTTGGGTACTCTCACAACCAGCTGTAGGAAAGAAAGATCTAGAACTGGTCTCCAAGTGTTTTCTTTCTTTAGCACTAAAAATATCCTTGAATAAAAACCTTTCCCATCCTGGGAAGAAAGAACTGGTTCTATCCCTCACTGAGACAGTATGCGTTAAGAACAGGGGAGCCTGGTCTGGTGGTTAAGGAATTACACCCCCACCTCAGGAATGGAGGTATTTCTTCCCACTGACATCTGTAACTTCAATGAATCATCTAAAGAACTAATTTGGTTGAAACTATCTGCTGCCAAAGAGAAAAGTGGGGATTCAGACTTTCTAGGATGATAAAGGGACTGTCGGGCGAGGGGGGGTTAAACAGTCATTCTAACGTGTTGGACTGTCCTTAGTTTTGTGGAGCTCCTGGATTATTACTGGAAACCCCCCCCCCCTTGCCATTTCTTCTTAAACATTTGTTTACCCTCATATTTTGGTGATTCAGTTTATTTTGTTTTTTTGCTAAAACTAGATGAAACTTGTTGGTCTAAAGAGATGGCACTGGGAAGACTTTGTTGTCTGCTTAGAATACTATTTGGTTACAGAACACAGAAATTTTGGAAAAGGAGGGCTGAAAATTCTGATTCCCTTTGTCACCTTATCCCTTTCATCATACTTTTTGATAACCTCTGCAGCACAGCAACCAAAAACTAAATCACTATGAATTTAAAATCTAATTTTTCACAACATCTGGGAGGTTCGGATAGCACAGCCAGGCAAACTTTCTCAAAACAGTACTAGACGCAGTATGTAGCCCTGGAAGAAGTATAAACTGAAGTCATACATACACTGCAAACAGTGACTTGTGGCCTGTAAAAAGGAAGAAACTAAATAATTTAAATAATATTTTTCTCTCAAGAAGAAACTGCAGACAATATATTCCTCATACTTTCATAATTACTAAAAAAGAGAGTTATGTAATTACCATAACCTAGCATCTGTGTTACACTATGTCATTATTCCTCACTGTAGGGTCTTGGATCCGATATTGGATCCGAGCCGGCAACATCTGCATAGACAGATCCAAGGCTTAAGCTCCTCCCTCTCCCATAATCCCCTGCTGCCCTCTAATCCTCAGATTGAGTTTCCTAACATATCCAGTATATCTCTAGCCCAAAGGGAAGAAAGGAAAGAGTCTTGGACTCTCTCCAGCAAGGAAGGAGGATGGCGGGAGGGAAATGTGAGGAATAATGACATAGGACAGCACAGATGCCAAGTTATGGTAAGTACATAACTCTTTATAAAAAAGTTTTGTACTCACCATAACGTTCCATCTGAGTTGTTGCTTTTCACTTCTCTTCAACCTGTGGGAATATGGTTTCAGTATGGATCTGACTCAGCCGCATTTTCCAGCATCAGATCCAAGCTACAAGCTCCTCCCCTACCCATAATGCCTCTGTCTCCCTACTCCTCTTGGATTGAGTTTGCTGCCGATACTAGCACCCCGACATAACCAAGTGCCTAACACTCTGAGATTAGAAGCCCGAAAGCACCATAAGGAAGGCAAAGGCTTACCAGAATAGGGCTATGCCTCTTCCATCTGGTCTACCACACAGCCCACAAAAGGCAGGGGGAAGTAGGGAAGGATGGTTGAAGACAAATGAAAAGCAACAACTCAGATGGAATGTTATGGTCAGTACATAAATTTTTTATCGGAAGTTGTTTTCATTTGATCTTCAACCTGTGGGACCGAGTCCCTAGCTACCCAAAGACCCTGGGAAGCCCTCATGAAAGGATGTTCTGGAGCACGGCGGAGCCAAAGGAAGCCCTGCATCTGGACAGGAGATCCAACTTATAATGCAAAATAAATGTGTGAGATGATGCCGAAGTAGCTGCAGAGCAAATATCATCCAAAGAAACTCTAGATCAAAGGCCACTGAAGTAGCCATATACCTAGTAGAATGCACCTTGACATGAACTGGCAGAGATGATCCTTTGGCCTTATATGCCAGGGCTATGCACTGAGAGATCCAACGAGCAAGAGTTACCTTGGACACAGGTTTCCCCTAAGAAAGCCTTAGAGAAGGAAACAAAAAACTGATCAGACTTCCAAAAGGACTTTGTTCTGCGCAAATAAAAATGCAGTTGCCTATGAACATCAAGCAAATACAATTTATGCTCTCCTTTACTCTGGAAGTTCGGAAAGAAAACAGGAAGATTGATGACCTGGCTAATGTTAGATTCTGAAGCCACTTTGAGAAGAAAGGAGGATTCGTCCATAAAGATACCCTGTCTTTATGAAACACCATATAAAAGGGTTTGACAGATAAGGCCCAAATCTCAGACACTCTTTTAGCCAAGGTAATTGTAACCATAAAAGCCGTCTTCCAAGACAGGAACTGTAATTCCACCAAAGCAGCTGGTTCAAAGGGAGAAGAAACCAAGGCTTGTAGGCCTAGAGTAAGATCCCAAAGGGGCGTAGGGTCCTTGACTGGGGGTCTAAGTAAAAAGGTACTATTCAAAAAGGCATTACAAAGCTTGGAAGAAGCTAGGGAAGCCAAACTGTCTCCTATACGAAAACTGGAGATAGCTGCCAGCTGTACCTTTACTGTAGAAAAGCTGAAATGAAAGATACCTGCCAGAAATTCCAAAATGGTGGGTACTGGGGCAGTGAAGGGATCCAAACCATGTTGGAACACCCATAGTGAAAAATGTTTCTACTTACTAGAATAAACCTTCCTGGTGGAAGATTTGTGAGCCACCACCAAAATGCTTTTAACCAGAGTAGACAGCCTGGGTGTCCTCACTATCACTGGAACTGGAGAAGCCAAGCCGTCAGCTTCAGACTGAGCAGATCTGGGTGAGGGATCCCTGAGTGAAGCAAAATCAGATCCTGAACCGGATCTAATGCCCAAGGAGGACACACTGCATGAGACCACAGAGAGGGGAAACCAAACTTGGCAAGGCCTGATGGGGGCAATGAGGATCACTAAGCTCCCCCAGCCAATGAGCTTTCTGTATGAATTTCGGGATCAGAGGAAGTGAAGGGTAGGCATACAGAAGACCGGAGGGCCAATCATGAACTAGACAGTCCCTGGGGGACTGCCCCATGGGGGCGGGCGGTTCAGTGCGAAAAACTCGCTGCACTTCGCATTGGAAGGAGAGGCAAAGAGATCGCAGCAAGGCCGACCCCAGTTTAGAAAGAGCTGTTCCGCTACTGAAGTATTCAGAGACCACTCATAAGGCATCAGAATAGATCTGCTAACCCCGTCCACAAGGATGTTGGACCTCCCTAGAATGTGTGTTGTCACCAGAAAACAGCCAGAGGAAATAACCCACTCCCACAATCTCATGGCTTCATGACAAAGGGTATAAGTCTGGGTCCCCCCCTGTTTGTTGATGTACTAGACTACAGACATGTTGTCGGGTCGGGATGGCAATCGTTCCTTGGGGAAGATGGGGGTGAAGAGCTTGCATCGCCAGCAACACCGCCCTCATCTCCAGGACATTGATATGCAGATGGGTCTCCAGGGAAGACCACGTGCCTTGGACTGTCCTTCCCATGCAATGCTTCCCCACCAAAGTAGGGAGGTGTCCGTGGTGACTGTGGTCATCGGGGAGGGAAGGATAAACGGACGACCCAGAAAAAGATCCGGGGATTGAAGCCACCAGAGAAATTAATCCCTGCAGGCCCAAGACAAAACACCTGGAAGAGATAACAGCAGATCTAGCAAGGACCATTGGATCACTAGGGTCCATTGGAGAACCCTCATATGTAGGTAAGCCATAGAGATCACAGTGATCATGGCCGCCATGGACCCCAATACCCGAAGCATTGACTCTGCAGGAGGAGACAGGGTCTGAATAATGTATAGTACATGATGTCTGAGGGATTGAAGTCTGTCCGGAGTTAGAAAAATCTTGCTCTGAATGGTATCTAAACAAGCCCCAATGAAGTCTAGAATTTGAACTGGAGTCAGTGGCTTGTAGAGGTTTATGGTTATGCCCAGTTGGCGGGCAGTCCGGAGAAGGAGATCCCAGGCTTGAAAGAGGCTATGCCTGGAGGGAGTGCAAAGGAGCCAGTTGTCCAGGTAGGGGAAGACTTGGAACCCCTGCAGCCGCAGGTGAGCAGCCACCAATGCCATCACTTTGGTGAACACCCTGGGAGCGGTAGTCACACCAAAGGATAGCGCTCTGAACTGGCAATGACTGGCTCCAAGCTGGAAGCCTAGGAACCTCCAAGAGCACCTGTCCATTTTGATGAGGTAGTACGTGTCCCGGAGGTCCACCGAGCACATCCAGTTGTTTCTCTGCAGGAAGGGCAGAATGGACTGGAGAGTGACCATCCGGAATTTTGTCTTAACAACTGAGAGGTTTAGGGTTGAAAGATCCAGGATGGGTCTTAAGTCCCGCGTCGTCTTTGGCACTAAAAAGAACTTGGAATAGATGTCCGATCTGGACTGGTCTGGTGGGACGGCCTGGATTACTTGTTTTTCAAGCAGCTTGGAGATTTCCACTGCTGCTTCCTCCCATTGTGTGGGTGGAAAGTCAGGGGAGGTGTTTGGGCAGAATTGGTGTTTGAATGAAGGGGATTGAGTATACTCTGGATATGATTTGCAAAATCCAAAGATAGTCTGTGATCAACTCCCAGGCCGAGCAGTCGGGCAACCCCTCAGGGCTGCTGCATGGGTCTGTCCTGGAAGGAAACCCAAGATCCCTGGTTCCTCGGACCCCCTCTAGCATGAACCCACTCTGTCTCTAGGGGAGGAAGCGTCCTGAGCATTGTGGGAATAGCCCTGAGACTTCTGGAACCATATCTTCTTCACCCCCCACTGATTCTGTGAAAAGGATCATTGTAGGGGTTGAGAAGCAGATCCCAATGGCAGACAAGGTCTTCCCATGTCTCTCGCTCTGGACTGAAGTGTCTCGAACCATTTTTCCAAAAAGGGTGGAACCATCATAAGGGGCCTTTGTAAAAGAAGTCTTGAAGGGCTCAGGGAATGCACAAAGCCAGAGCCAAGTATGACGCCTGATGGCAATGCCTATGCCGGCCTCCCTAGAGGCACCTTCAGTAGCATGTGACAGGAGCCTCATAGAGGTGTTGGAAATAGAAGTGAGAGTGGCCATACACAGGAGGAGAACACCTTTTTCTCTTCCGCCAACATGGACGCTGGTCCCGCTGAAGTCTGATCTCATGTGCTATATAGTTCAGCACACACACCGTAAATGTGGCTGAAGCATAGACCCGCTTCCCAAAACGGTCCATGGCCCAGGACTCTCGGTCCAGTGGATGGACCACAGAGCTTGAGCTCTTTTTTGGTGGCTGCTGCAACCACCATGGCAGCAACCGGGGATCCCTTAGACCAATGCTGTTTGTCAGAAGATGCACTTAGAATTTTATCAGGGCACTTGGGGATGGGCTCCACCATGTTGGGTTCCTTCCATGCCAGAGATAAAATCAAATCCACAAGTGAATCCACAGGAGGGGACACCCAGGATGTAGAAAGTCCTGTGCCAAGTGCCTCCAGGTACACGACTCATCCAGGTTTAGTTTTTGGACAGACCACCCCCCACACAGGTGTAGGATTTCCACAATGCCTCCTTTGGGGGTCAACAGGGGGAATCCTCCCCTTCCTCTAAGTCAGTCTCTTCTGTGTGGGACTCCAGCGGTGAGTCCAAGTGCCTCCTTTTACATGTATGTTTCCAAGGGAGCTCCTCAGGGGGGGTCCCTGGGTAGGACTTGGAAGCTTCTGGCCGTTCCTGGGGGGGGGGGGGATTCCCTGGTGTGGAAAGGCAACATGCTGTCCCTTAAGGGGCAGGATGGTCAAATCAGGACCAGAAAGAGAGGGAGCCAGGATGAACTCCGAGAACAATAACGTCAATGGACTCAAGAGAGCCGAGAGAACCTTCTCCACCATGTCAAAAGCAAAGGGAGAATGAATCCCAGAAGTTGGGACTAAGGCCGGACCCATAACCCTCTGAGTCGATGGGGGAGTCTGAACCAAGTCTTCAGGCACAGAGACTCCAAGTGAAAGAGCTGACTCTGAAAACCTTGAAGCTGAAATCCATTCCCTTCGGATACGGTGCAGAGGCTATGGCTCAGACAGCCGGACAGCTCCGAACTAGTCTAAGCCAAACCACTCAGGGCAATGGTTAGTGAAGTACCACCAGGTACCATCGGCGGACCCCTCAACGTCAGGAAGCCACAGACCCAAAGACTTTAAAGCCGGAGGTCGGATCGGAGAAGGAGCAGTGGGGAAGAAAGGCATACTGCATGCTCCCAGCCCAGGATGGGGAGGGGTCTAGCAAGACTCCCATCTAGATCTGGGTCTGGATGAATTTCTGCATCATCATGTCCACCTTGGCTTCAGAAAGGCTGCGGGTGGACTGGATGGAGGAAGCCACAGATACAGGTCTGGAGAGGTGCTGAGGAGAGGCCAATAAAGGGGATCGGCCCTGAGGGACCTCCAGCGAGAAGTGGGGTGACCAGAGTCGAGGGGAGCCCATGATGGGATCCAGGAGAGACTTAGCCGGGGGCTTGGCCAAAGTTGCATGGTCGGAAGACTGCTTCCTGGGTCTATCCCACTCTTTACGGCAGTGCTTCTCCCCATCCCTCTTAGTGGGAGGCTGACTCCCAGAGACCAGGGTGGAGGTAGAAGTAGAAGAATAGGCCTCAGAGGAAGGAGGCCCTTCAAGATCAATTTGTTCCTCCTGTCTATCAATGGGGGGGGGGGGGTTTGAAGACCACGCAGATCAAACAGGAGGTGTCCAGGTGGGGGACTCTCAGACAAACAACACACAGAGTGTGGCCATCTGAAGGGGGTAGCTTATGGCCACACTCTGTGCACTTCCGAAAACCTGGCTTGGGGATCTCAGCCATGTCAATGGACCACACACACACACACACACACACACACACACACACACACACACACACACACACACACACACATTTACTTATACAACATGGAAAGAAGGGAAAGAAAGGGGCCCCTTTTTTTTTCGATTATAGGACTGATGCTTGAGCGCAAGGAAGAGTATGGGATAGAATTAGAGGTAAAAAGCCTAACAAGGTAGAAGAGAGAAGAAAAATGCTAGAAAAAATATTAGATTCACTTACCAGGAACTTGGAGCAAACAGACCACAATGGTGACTGGACATGCGGCAAACGAGAACTGAGGGAAGAGGGAGACAGGGGCATTATGGGTAGGGGAGGAGCTTGGATCTGATGCTGGAAAATGCGGCCAAGTCAGATCCATACTGCCTCCGTATTCCCACAGGTTGAAGATCAAATGATAACTTCAGATCTGATGTTATCCATGTCATTATTCCTCACAGTATGGTCGGAGTCCCCAGCTACCAAGCCTCAAAGAAGGACATACTGAAGCACTGTGGAACCAAAGGAAGCTCTGTTCCTGGAAACCAAATCCAGCTTGTAATGAGAAAGAAAGATATGAGGATTAGACCAAGTGGCAGCATTACAAATATTGCCAATTGAGAGACTGGCCATGAAGGCTGTAGAGGTAGCCACAGACCTAGTAGAATGAACTCTAACCTTTCTTGGAATCTCAACATGCTTACTGGTAGTCTGCTGAAATACAGCTAGAAATCCACTTAGAAATAGTCACTTCGGAAACGGGGAGGCCACGCCTACTCAGGGAAAAGGCCACAAAAACGAGGTCGAATTTCCGAAACTCTAGTTCTGGGCAGATAAAAATGTAACTGCCTACGCACATCTAATGTATGCAGAATTAATTCCCCTCTATTAGAATAACTGGGAAAGAAAACTGGTAACTGTACGCATTAGTTTAGATTAGATTCAGTAGAAACCTAGGGCACACTATCTTTATGAAAGATCATACACGGGGGAGTAATCAGAAAGGCTTGCAGTTCGGACACCCTGTTAGCGGAGGTTATGGCTAGCAGGCTCAAAAGGGCTCAGAGTCAGAGACTGCAGCATAAGAGTGAGATCCCAAGGAGGTGAGGGACAATTAACAGGCAGTCTTAAGAAGAATACACCTTTCATAACGGCCTTACAAAGTCTGGAAGACAAGGTAGGTTCATTATTCTCATGGAAATTTGAAATGGCAGCCAACTGAAGTTTAAGAGGAGAAAAGCTTGCCCCGTCCTGAAAGAGCGCGGACAAGAACAAGTGAATATCAGGCACAGAAGAAGAGAAAGGATCTAGATTCTTATTCTGGGCCCAGATAGAAAAGTTTCTCCATCTTCTGGTGGAAGGTTTTTGAGAGGCTAGTATGATATTCTTGATGTGGAATGCTAGCCTGGACTGTTTCAAGATCACTGGAATTGGAAAAACCATGCGGTCAGACGAAGGGTCCAAAGATTGGGCAGGGGGAGTCCTGAAGGGTGGAAGATGAGATCCTGAAGGGGATCCAGTATCCAAGGGGGATACTTCAAGTGGGCCCTTAGGAAAGGAAATCACATTTGATGAGGTCAGAAAGGGGCAGTGAGGATAAGGAGTCCTCAGGCAACGTGCTTTCTGCAGTACTTTGGGGATAAGAGGAATAGGAGGGTAAACGTAGAGGAAACACGGAAGCCAACTGTGAACTAGAGCATCCCTTGGATACTCCCAGATGGGGGGATCAGGGCAAAGTACATGGTGCATTTGTTGTTGACTGGGGAGGGCAAATAGGTTGCAGCATGGCTGACCCCATCATCTTCTTTCGGCTGTTCCCATTAGGGGTCGCTACAGCGGATCACCTGTTTCAATTTCTTCCTGTTCTCTGCATTTTGCTCTGTCACACCAACCAACTGCATGTCCTCTCTCACTACATCCATAAACCTTATCTTAGGCCTTCCTCTTTTCCTGTTACCTGGTAGCTTCATCCTTAGCATCTTTTTCCCAATATACTCCGCATCCCTTCTCAGCACATGTCCAAACCAACGTAATCTTGCCTCTCTGACTTTGTCTCCAAACCTTCCAACCTGGGCTGACCCTCTAATATACTTATTCCTAATCCTGTCCACCCTCATCACACCCAGTGCAAATCTTAACATCTTTAACTCTGCCACATCCAGCTCAAACTCCTGCCTTTTTGTCAATGCCACTGTCTCCGACCCATATAACAGAGCTGGTCTCACTAAACTCTTGTAGACCTTCCCTTTCACTCTTACAGGTACTCATCTGTCACAAATCACTCCTGACACTCTTCTCCACCCACTCCATCTTGCCTGTACTCTCTTCTTCACCTCTCTTCCACACTCACCGTTACTCTGAACTACTGACCCCAAGTATTTAAACTCATCCACCTTTGCCACCTCTACTCCTTGCATCCTCAAAATTCCTCAATCCTCCCTCTCATTCACACACATATATTCTGTCTTAGTCCTGCTGACCTTCATTCCTCTTCTCTCTAGAGCATATCTCCATCTCCAGGGTGGTATCCACCTGTTCCCCACTCTCACTACAGATCACAATGTCATCTGCAAACATCATAGTCCATGGAGACTCCTTTCTTATCTCGTCTGTCAACCTGTCCATCACCATTGCAAATAAGAAAGAGCTGAGAGCTGATCCTTGATGTAACCCCACCTCCACCTTAAACGCATCCGTCACTCCCAACGCAGACCTCATCGCTGTCACATTACCCTCGTACATATCCTGTACCACTCTTACATACTTCTCTGACACTCCTGACTTCCTCATACAATACCACAACTCCTCTCTAGGCACCCTGTCATATGCTTTCTCCAAGTCTACAAAAACACAGTGCAACTCCTTCTCACATTCTCTGTACTTCTCCATCAACACTCTCAGAGCAAACATCGCATCTGTAGTGCTCTTTCCCGGCATGAAACCATACTGCTGTTCACTAATCATCACATCCCTTCTTAACCTAGCTTCCACTACTCTTTCCCATAACTTCATGCTGTGACTGATCAATTTAATCCCTCTGTAGTTACTACAGCTCTGCACATCACCCTTATTCTTAAAAATAGGTACCAAAACACTTTTTCTCCATTCCTCAGGCATCCTCTCACTTTCCAAGATTTCATTAAACAATATGGTTAAAAACTCCACTGCCATATCACCTAAACACCTCCATGCTTCCACAGGTATGTCATCTGGGCCAACAGCCTTTCCATTCTTCATTCTCTTCATAGCTATCCTTACTTCCTCCTTGCTAATCCATTGTACTTCATGATTCACTATCCCTACATCATCCAACCTTCTCTCCCTCTCATTCTCTTCATTCATCAACCCCTCAAAGTACTCTTTCCACCTCCTCAACACACTTTCCTCGCTTGTGAGTATGTTTCACTCATTATCCTTTATCACCTTTACCTGCTGCACATCTTTCCTAGCTCGGTCCCTCTGTCTAGCCAATCGGTACAGGTCCTTTTCTCCCTCCTTAGTGTCCAACCTTTCATACAACTCTTCATATGCCTTATCCTTAGCCTTCGCCACCTCTCTCTGCCATGCACCTCATCTCCTTATACTCCTGGCTACTTTCTTCATCTCTCTGACAATCCCACCTCTTCTTTGCCAACCTCTTTGCCTGTATACTCTTCTGTACTTCCTCATTCCACCACCATGTCTCCTTGTCGTCCTTCCTCTGTCCCGATGTGATACCAAGCACCTTTCTAGCCATCTCCCTTACTAGCTCTGCTGTAGTTACCCAGCTATTTAGCAACTCTTCACTGCCACCCAGTGCCTGACTTAACTCATTCCTGAACTCCACCTCACAATTACCCTTTTTCAATTTCCACCATTTGATCCTTGGTGCTGCCCTCACACTCCTCCTCCTCTTCTTGATCACCAAAGTCATCCTACAAACCACCATCCAATGCTGCCTAACTACACTTTCTCCGGCCACCACTTTACAGTCTCCAATCTCCTTCAAACTGGCCCTCCTACATAAGATATAATCCACCTGTGTGCATCTTCCTCCACTCTTGTATGTCACCCTATGCTCCTCCCTCTTGTTAAAATACGTATTCACCACAGCCATATCCATCCTTTTCGCAAAATCCACTACCATCTGACCTTCTGCATTCCTTTGTTTAACACCATACCTACCCATCACTTCCTCATCCCCACTGTTCCCTTCACCAACATGCCCATTTAAATCTGCTCCAATCACCACTCTATCACCCTTGGGTACAGTCATCACCACTTCATCCAATTCACTCCAAAATTTTTCTTTCTCATCCATTGCACACCCAACTTGTGGAGCATATGCACTAACAGCATTAATCATTACACCATCAATTTCCAGCTTCATAAACATCACTTTATCAGACACCCTTTTCACCTCCAAAACACTCTTTGCATACTGTTCTTCCGAATAACTCCTATGCCATTTCTCCTCCCATCCACACCATGATAAAACAATTTGAACCCACCTCCGATACACCTAGCTTTACTCCCCTTCCATCTGGTCTCTTGCACACACAATATACCAACCTTCCTTCTGTCCATCATATCAGCTAGCTCTCTCCCAATACCAGTCATACTGCCAACATTCAAAGTTCCGACCCTCACTACCACAGTCCTAGCCTTTCTCCTCTCTTCCTGCCTTCGGCCATGCCTTCCGCCTCTTCTCCTCCTTCGGCCAACAGTAGCCCAATTTCCGCCAGCAGCCTGTTGGCTAACAGTACTGGTGGCGGTTGTTGTTAACCCAGGCCTTGACCGATCCGGTATGGAAATATTAACTGGTGACTGCATGAAAAGATTTGGCAAAGTTTTACGCCGGATGCCCTTCCTGACACAACCCTCCCCATTTATCTGGGCTTGGGACCGGCACAAAGAAATGCACTGGCTTGTGCATCCCCAGCATGGCTGACCCCAACAATCAAAAATCTGCTTTGCCACCTTCGGCTTGAGGGACCACTTGTGAGGACTCAGTATGGCTCTGCTGAGTTCGTCAGCCAACACACTGGAGTCCCCAGGTATGTGCATTGAAAGAAGAAAGTACCTGGAGGACATCGCCCATTCCCACACTCTCATGGCCTCTCAAGACAATGGGTAAGATCATGTCCCCCCCCATTTTTTTGACATACCACACCACTGTCATGTTGTCTGTCCGAATTGCAATTGTCCCCAGAGGGAAACAGTCTTGAAAGGCTTGCAATATTAGGAGGACTGCTCTCATCTCTAGGACATTTATGTGCAGTTTGGTCTCCACTGGGGACTACATACCTTGAACTGTTCTCCCCTGGTAATGCCCCCCACCCCAACAGGGAAGCGTCCGTGGTCACAGTGGCTTTGGCCATGGGTGTGAAAAGGGCCTGCCTTACAGGAGATCCTGGTACTGAAGCCACCAGAGAAGGTGCCGTCTGCACACTGGCATTAATTTTATGGACATGGGCCGAGTGGAAATGGACCACTGATGAACCATGGTCCACTGTAAAACTCGCATATGGTACCTCGTCAGTGGCACAAGCTGTATGGCTAAGGTCATGGATCCTAGGGTTCGAAGAATCAGGTGTACAGGAGGGTTGGAAAGGCTCAAGACTTGCATGGCCTGCTCCAGAATCAGCTGCACCCTGCAAGGAAATAAAGCCGCAATCTCTGAGATGGAGTCTAACTGGACTCCTATGAACTCTAAGTTTTGTGTAGGAACCAGATTGGACTTTGAGAGGTTGATTGCAATAACTGGCTGAAGAGGAGGAGGACATACTGAACTACTTGCAACAGTTGATGCCTAGTGGATGCTGTGAGGAGCCAATTGTCGAGGTAGGGGAACACCTGGAATCCCTGCAGTCTCAGGTGAGCCGCCACTACTGCCACGCATTTGGTAAACACCCAGGGAGCTGTGGTGACTCCAAAGGGCAGGGCTCTGAACTGGTAATGATTGGTCCCTAATCGGAAGTGAAAATATCTCCTCGAGCACCTGTCTATCTTAATGTGACAGTAGGAGTTCTGCAGATCCATTGAACACATCCAGTTGCCCTTGCGTAATAAAGGCAGAATTGGCTTGAACAGTGAACATCTGGAACTTTGAATTCTTTACTGACAGATTTAGCTTGCTCAAGGATGCAAGTCCCCGGTCTTCTTTGGCACTAAAAAGAAACGAGAGTAAGTTCCGGATCCTCTTTGCCCTGTTGGGACCTCTTGGATGGCTCTTTTTTGAAAAAGTTGTATGACTTCCCTGAAGGCCAACTCCCTCTGGCAGGGTGGTATGTTGGGAGATACCTTCGTACTGGAGAAGGTTGAAAGAAGGGAATGAAATAACCCCTGGAAATGATGCTTAACATCCACTTATCAGAAGTAATGCTTGTCCAGGCTAGAGAGAGAGAGACATGACCCCTGACTGCATCCAGGGCAGAACAGTTGGGAAACGGTTCAAGAATGCTGAAAAGGCTGCTCAGAGAAAGGCTCTCTCGAGCCCTGGTTCTGCAGAGCCCCCGCCTTGAAGGTGGCATCGGTCACTGAAACCTCTCCCCCGGTCTCTGTAAGAGGAATCATCAGGAGTGTCCTGGAAGGAAGTCTGTAACCTCTGGAACCACAGCTTTTTAGCTCCTCGTTGGGTCTTGGAAAACATCCTCTGAGGAATGGAAAACTTGATCCCAACAGCAGACAAAGTCTTCCTTTCCTGCTCACTATGGGTCAAAATGTCTTTCACAGAGGGTCCAAATAATGTGGACCCATCAAAGAGAGCGTTTGTAAAAGGATGCCTTGAAGCGTTCCACAAACCTGCATAGAAGTAACCAAGCATGGCACCTTATCGCTATGACAGTACCTGCAGCTCGAGAGGTAGCTTCCGCCACACTGGAAATTGATCTCATCGAGGAATTAGCAAGGGATGTCAGAGTAGACAGCTTGGGAGACACCTTCTTGAGGTCCTCTTCCGGCAAGAACTCTGAAAGGGAAGTGGCGAGTTCTTTGACCAAATCCCTTTTGAAGGCAGGTAATTAATTGCTCTCAGTCTAAAGGTAGCTGAGGCAAACACACGCTTCCCATGCTGGTCATCACCCGAGACTCCCTGTTATGGGGATGGACTCTGGAGCTCTGCTCCACCAGCTCCTTTTTGGTGGCAGCGGCAACCATGATGGCATCGACCGGAACCCATTTGCTCCAGAAGGGACAGTCCAAGGGGAGGGCTAAGTAACTTGTTGGCCCACTTAGGCACTGGTTCTGCAGTGTCCAGTTCCTTCCAAGCACTGTTGCCAATAAGGTCCATCAACTTGTCTGCAGGAAGGGACAAGTAGGAAGTAGATGGGCCCCGTCCTGACTGCCTTCAGAACACAGACTCCTCCGAAGAAAGGGTTGGGGGACCATTTGCCCTTCTGCCTCAGGATTTCAAGGATGTCCCCAAAGGAGACATCATTGGGTGGAGACCTAGGGGACCCGTCTACTTCACTGAGGTCCATGTCTTCAGTGAGGGAGTCAGAGTGCCTCCTCTTGCACTTTCTTTTGCAAGGAACCTCCTCCATGGGGCGCTCTGGGGAGGACTCGGAAGATGCAGGGATCCCATGAGGGGAGGAAACCCCCTGAAGGCTAGTATGGGAGGGCTGATCCTGGACAGGATGGGAGGCCTCACCACCCAAGGTAGAGAAAGGCAGGGATGGACCCAGAGAAGTGGGAGACGTAACTCTAGTCCTGAAGAAGGTCCTCTCTACCAATCTGAAGGCCAAGGGTCTGGAAGCGGTTCTGTACCATCCCTGGAGGGTGAGGCCACCTGGAATGGAGGAACAGACTCCAACACAGCACTGCAACCCCCTGAAGATACAGGTCCAGAGTTGACTTGGGACGAGGCCCCAAGGAGAAGGGAGTCAAGAGAGGCCTGGACCAGACCCTGCCCCAAAACAGCTCTGGTCCGGGGTCCACTCTGGTTCAAGGGCGGAAGAGCAGAGCAGACCAGGGACCCTGACGGAGTTGAGAAAGGGGAATACTCAGCCCTGTCGAGATCTGACCAGAGGAAACTAGGTCATTAGATTCAGACACCCTGGAAGTCGGAAAAGGAGAATGAAGAGAAGTGAGTAAGTGAGTAGGGAGGCTCCTCTAGCCGGATGGGCTGGGGATGCCAGAAGCCCCAAATCTATTGGGGCCTTGAGGAATCTCCTCATCATCCTGTCCATATCAGAGGGCAACAAACTCCTAGAAGATTTGGAGGAAGTGTAGGAATGGGTAGACTTGGCTGGAGATCCAACACTGGAATCCGCCGACCTGTGCCTACACTCAGGGGTTGAACTCCGAGGCCTTGGAGCCGAAGGCAACAAAGTGCCTGGAGGATCCGGGAGATGAATCCTCGATACTGATGGTAAAGCCTGACAGGACTGTCAGACCCGAAGGGCGAGCAGAGGGAGTAGTCGGATCCGAGGCTGGTCTGGCCTTAGATCTGATGAGACCCTGGATCCGACAGAAGCAGGTCTGGAATCTGAGGAGTTTGGATCCAAGACAGCCTGGGCTGGGGTCAGCTCTGGAGATGTAGGATCAGACAGCTTAGGTTTCTTGGGAACCTCAGAAAAGACAGAAAAAGCCTTCTGTTTGGAATCTAAAGAGGGACCCTTGACAGAGGGAACAGAAGGACCCCATGAACCATCCCTTTATGCTAGATTGTTTCGGCACTCCGCCAAGGCCCTGCGGTTGAATGCAGCACAGATGTCACATTCAACCTCCAGGTGAGGAGCTCCAAAGCAGTACAAGCACTCATGTGAGTCAGAATTAGGCATCTTCCGACTGCATGAGGAGCACTTCTTAAACCCAGAGGGCTTTTCAGACATTACTAAGAAAACAGTAAAATGAAAAAACTAACAACTAAACAGACTAAGGAAATGTGGAAAAAATGGCGCCAAAAACTTAACTTGACATACAAAAGAACTATAAAGTGTAAGGGAGGGGAGATAACTACTCTAACACTACCAAAAAAACAAGAATTTAACCTAAAGAGACTAGAACTAAGCTAATAGAGTAAATGGCAGAAAAATATTTGAAAATTCACTTATCTCTGGCAAAAGCCAATGGATCACATCCATAGAGGTAAGCGGCAAATGAGATCTGAAGGTTAGAGGGCAGAAAGGGATTATGGGAGAGGAAGGAGCTTGAGCCTTGGATCTGTCTACACAGATGTTTCTGGCTAGGATCCAATGTCTGATCCAAGACACTACTGTGAGGAATAACAACATGGATAACATCAGATCAAACTTTAATATAAGAGCCTGACAATTCAAAATTCTGAAAATCAATGTTGCAGAAGCATGCACTTCTCCCCACATTTATCAATAATCTTCCTGTCCTTGTCAGAAAGAGTAGGATTGGAATTAACCAAGTGTTTATCAGCAGTAGGATTAAATAAAACTACAGCTGCTGGGTCAGGTTTGGGATGACTGTATAAAAACTGAAAAAAAAAATGCTGAACTTTATACATTCTGTCTGCTTTTTAGGGGCAGGAGGCTATCAGAAAAAGTGCAGGCAGTGATGCACACATCCACCAAAACTGTAGGAATGGATGAAGATTCTAAAATTTCCTTCTGTAATAGCTCATAGTATTTTCTGATGGACTGAGAAACCCCAGTGTCCTCCAACTGAAAACACAGGCACATTCTGGAAACAGTCTCAGAGAAAGAAAAAAGCCCCACAGGAAGAATCAAAAACTGTGCAGGAAAATCTGCATCTCTCCCTTCCTCTTCCTATCAAAATCTTAATTCTCTTCAGGAAAAGAAGCACCTCTCTTTCTTTTACCAGAAACTACCTTATAAGAAGGATCAATAGCCTGAATTAAACCCTGAGCCAGTCCCAGTAAACTACACCGATATAAGGAAATTTGGGGAGGGTACATGTTTAGTTTATTCATTTTGACAGGAAAAATGGGACCAACAGTACTGCTAATAGCAGCAGAATCTTCCCCAGGAATGGGAATAACATTCTAACTAAACAAGGAAGTCTTCCCTGTTCACTCTCAGAGAACCAACAACTATGGCTGTCCCTTGCCCACTAAGGGGACCACAAAAGCTGCAGAGGGCATGACTAACCCCAGTCCATAGTGGATGAAGGTGCTACAGCAGAGGGATCCAGGATAAAAGATGAGTGGTCTGTGGAACCAGCATGCCCACAGCAGATTTCCCCACTTGTGGCTCAGGGAAATTGTTAGCTTGCTGTGGTAGCAAAGGCTGTTTGCTTAACTTTTTCTTTTTGTGGCTGGAAAAAGAACCAACCATGGGACCTGTGGATTGTTCTATGGTCAAGCCAAAAATGGTGCCTCTTTTCTCGGGAAAACACAAAGCTTAAGTTGGAAAAAATTTAAAGTCTTTAAAAGTAACTCTTTTCCTCATGCAAACCCAGAAAAAAACACTTAAAATATACTTTGCCAGACCCCAAGAGCAAAATAAATACAATTTCTTCACAGAAAAAAAAAATGTTTTTCAATTACTTTACATAATTTTAAAACTGACAGGAAAAAAAGCACCCTCCTGTTTAAAACTATATTTAATTCTCATGACAGTCCGTTAAAATAGAAACTCATAGCTTTAAAAATAACTTTCCTATTAGAAGGTTTTTCCCCAGAGAACTTAATCTGCCCAGCAAAATAACAACACACGCCAACTGTTGGCCCTTGAAAGCCTGCAGGAGTGCTCTTTTCAACAGCAAAACAGCTCTAAGGGTTTGGCACCCAATCCTGCCATTCAGCTCAGCTCTAGCTGACTTTACGGTTTTAGCAAGTGGAAGGCACCCTTGAAGCTTTGGAAGCTGTCCGACTGTTGTTTCACTGGAGAAATATAACTTGTAAAGCTAAGGCTACTGCAGCAGAGATTAATATGGCAAACATCAGTGGTTCCCCTTACCTGCGAAGGGCAACATTACAGCCACAGAAGTGTCTCTCTCATGCTCCTTAGGGACTGTAGGTGCTACATCAGAGGGAATTGGGGAAAACAATAAGTGGTCTGAGGAACCATGACCCGCCACAGCTCAGTCATCCACCAGCAGCTAAAGCAAAGAAATAGCTGGCCTAACATTCAAAGACTTCCTGACAACTTTTTTCTTCTTGAAGACGGGAAAGAAGAAAGTACAGTTGTGTATACTTACCATAAATGTAGATGTTCGAGTGCATTCACTGTTGCAGTCCTAACAAACGGGTTATCCGGCTCCCGGTAGCTCTCAGTCGGCCAGAATACCAAAGGTAAGTAAAAATGACGTTGGTTGTAAAGGACGTCAGGGTGTCCGATACAAAAGGAGGCAGCCGATGTCACTTCCTCAGTCTTTCTTGCCATAACTGTCAGGAGCCCCCCGAAAATAAGGCTTAAACCAAAAAACAATTTAACAAATAACAAATTAAGCTTGTACCTCAGGAAAAGAGAATAGGAGAGGACCACAAAAAGGGGGAAGGAGGGAGGGAAAAGTACAGTTTTGTACCTACCATAAATGTAGATGTTCGAGTGTTCACACTGCTGCAGTCATCACACTTGGGTTATCTGCCGTCAGGTGGTCCCGCAGTCGGCCCGAGTTCCAAAGTCTTGGTCCGGCGTCGGTTGTTGTCGCTTCTTCCCTGACGTCAGTGCGACAGGGGTATAAAAGAGGCAGCCAACGCCATTTTCTTCAGTTTTTCTTGCCCCAGATGTCAGGTGCCCCCAAATAGGAAGGCAATACATAATCCTAAGTAAATTACATAAGTAGAAAACAATAGCTACAGCTGTAAGCAAATACACCATATAAAAATACATCTTAGAGATTGTATAAACAGGGAGCTATAGATAAAACCCAGGTAAGAAGAGGGGAAGGTGGGAGGGTAACCTGGACTGCAGCAGTGTGAACACTCGAACATCTACATTTATGGTAGGTACAAAACTGTACTATGTTCATTGTGTTACACTGCTGCAGTCATCACACTTGGATTGAATCCCAAAGCCAAGGCTGGGTGGTTGGTACTAAACAGGGTTTGGAGAAGCTAGTAGGCCCTGCAAAACTGCAGTGGCAAAGCCAGCTCTGGTTTTTGAGTATAGAGGTAAGTGGTAGTGCTTTGGTGAAGGTGTGCACTGAACTCCAAGTTGCAGCTTCCAAAATATCCTTGGTTGGTACCCCTCTGAGGAAGGCTGCTGATGTTGCTGTAGCCCTGGTGGAATGAGGCCTAATGTTACCAGGTGCAGGTTTCCCGTGGTGTGTGTAGCAGAAACGGATACAATGTCCTATCCATTTTGAAATGGTCTGTTTTGATATAGGCTTTCCTTGAGATCTTGCAACACAGGATACAAAGAGCTGATCAGATTTTCTGAAAACCTTTGTTTTATCCAAGTAGAAACGTAATTTGTCTGTGAATGTCCAAAGAGTGTAGGAGCCTTTCCCCTTTATTCTGGGGGTTTGGATAAAAGGCGAGTAAATGAATGGTTTAGTTTAGAGCCACACTGGATACTACCTTTGGCATAAAGGAAGGGTGAGTTCGTAAAGAGACTCTGTCTTGATTTAAAATGATGAAAGGCTCCACTGCCATTAGGGCCTGTAACTCTGAGACTCTTCGTGCTGAAGTTATTGCTAGCAGCAGGGCAATTTTCCATGATAAAAACTGTAAATCAGCTGAAAAAGCTGGCTCGAAGGGCGGTAGTGTAAGTTTTTCCAAAACAAAATTGAGGTCCCAAGTTGGTGTTGGTGCTCTTCGGGGCGGTCTTATGTTCTTAGCCCCTCTGAGGTACTGTCTTAATAATGGATGTGAAAAAATAGGAGGATCCGTGTTGTAATGAGCTGAAATAGCTGAAGTGTGGATCTTTATAGATGAAAAGGAAAGACCTTTGTGCAACATCTCAGTTAAATATTGCAGAATCTGAGGAATATTTGGGACAAGAGGATTTTGGCCTTTAGCCTGGTTCCAGGTGCAGAATCTTTTCCATTTGTCTGAGTAGGCTTTCCTGGTGCTAGGTCTCCTGGCCTCCAGAATGACATCCATAACAGCTGTAGAGAGAAGTGTTGACTGGTTGTTTAGATAATCTGCCATGCAGCCAGATTTAAAGTCTTGAGCTGGCTGTGTAGAATCTGATTGTTTTGCTGAGTCAGCAGGTGAGGGATTTGAGGTAAAATCCATGGTGGGCCTTGAGCCATGTTCCTTAATATTGGATACCAGTGTTGGCGTGGCCAGTCTGGAACAATGAGTATCATTTGTGGCCTCTCTAATCTGGCTTTTAGCAGCGCCTTTGCCAGAAGAGGTAGTGGAGGAAAGGCATACACTGTTACTGTTTTCCAACTGAATGAGAGGGCGTCCACTTTCCAAGCTAGTGTGTGGTATGTCCTTGTGCAAAACTTTCACAGTTGGTAGTTTTGGGGGGAGGCAAACAGATCTATGTCTGGGCTCCCCCATTTTTGAGTTATCATTGTGAATACTTGTGGGTCTAGTTTCCACTCGTGAGGATCCATGATATTTCTGCTTAGTTAGTCTGCCAATGTATTTTTCTTTCCTGGCAGGAATTGTGCTTGTAGTTGAACTTGGTAGGTCAGTGCTGTGTTCCACAAGGTCATTGCTTGCCTGCATAAGGGGTAGGAATGTGTGCCCCCTTGTTTGTTTATGTACCACATCACTGTGGTGTTGTCCGTCTTTATTAGAAGTTGTCCTGGATGTAGGAGGTCCTTGAAAGCTGTTAGGGCATTTTGTACAGCTAGCATCTCTTTCTGATTGATGTGGAGATGCATTTGATCTGCAGACCATTTGCCCTGAATACACTGTCCTGCCATGTGTGCTCCCCAGGTGTAATCCGATGCATCTGTTGTCATTGGTTGCCTGGCTGTGGGCAAGGTGAAAGGCTGACCCTGCAGGTCAGCAGGTGAGGGATTTGAGGTAAAATCCATGGTGGGCCTTGAGCCATGTTCCTTAATATTGGATACCAGTGTTGGCGTGGCCAGTCTGGAACAATGAGTATCATTTGTGGCCTCTCTAATCTGGCTTTTAGCAGCGCCTTTGCCAGAAGAGGTAGTGGAGGAAAGGCATACACTGTTAGTGTTTTCCAACTGAATGAGAGGGCGTCCACTTTCCAAGCTAGTGTGTGGTATGTCCTTGTGAAAACTTTCACAGTTGGTAGTTTTGGGGGGAGGCAAACAGATCTATGTCTGGGCTCCCCCATTTTTGAGTTATCATTGTGAATACTTGTGGGTCTAGTTTCCACTCGTGAGGATCCATGATATTTCTGATTAGTTCGTCTGCCAATGTATTTTTCTTTCCTGGCAGGAATTGTGCTTGTAGTTGAACTTGGTAGGTCAGTGCTGTGTTCCACAAGGTCATTGCTTGCCTGCATAAGGGGTAGGAATGTGTGCCCCCTTGTTTGTTTATGTACCACATCACTGTGGTGTTGTCCGTCTTTATTAGAAGTTGTCCTGGATGTAGGAGGTCCTTGAAAGCTGTTTGGGCATTTTGTACAGCTAGCATCTCTTTCTGATTGATGTGGAGATGCATTTGATCTGCAGACCATTTGCCCTGAATACACTGTCCTGCCATGTGTGCTCCCCAGGTGTAATCCGATGCATCTGTTGTCATTGGTTGCCTGGCTGTGGGCAAGGTGAAAGGCTGACCCTTGTTGAGGTGACATGCCTGAGCCCACCATAGAAACTCCTGTTGAAGGCAGGGAATTAGTGGTATTATTGTTTCAAAGCTGTGGCTGTGTTGAGTCCATACGCTTTTCAGGTACCATTGTAACTTCCTCATATGCAGTTTGGCATATGGTATTAGTAGTATGCAAGATGCCATGAATCCCAAGGCCTGCAGAATTTTTCTTGCAGGGAGTTGGGTCTTTGTTGCCATCATTTTGAAGTAATGAGTCAGTTGTCCTTGCTTGTCTGGCGTGAGAAGCCATCTGGGCCGTTGTATTTAAGCTGGCACCCAAGAATATTATGTCTTGTGAGGGCACTAGTTTTGACTTCTTTTCGTTTACTGTGTACCCTAGGCAACTTAGTAGGTTTTTTACAAACGCCAGATGTTTTAAAATAATTTCCTTGCTGTCTGCTTGAATAAGGCAGTTGTCCAGGTATGGATATATTTGGATTCCTCTTTGTCTGCAGTATGCAATTACTGGTGCCAGGCATTTTGTGAAGACCCTGGGTGCAGTAGATAAGCCAAAGGGCAGTGCAGAGAATTGGTAATGAGTTGTACCTGCTATAAATCGGAGGTATCTTCTGCAATTCTGTCTGATAGGGACATGCAGGTATGCCTCCTTGAGGTCCAACGTTACTAGCCAAGCCTTCTTGCCCAGCATGGGAAGAAGTTGCTGTAGTGTGAGCATCTTGAATTTGGGTACTTCCAGGTATGTGTTTAGAATTGAAAGGTCCAGAATGGGTCTCCAGGCTTTGTCCTTTCTGGGAACCAGAAAGAGTCTTGAGTAAAATCCTTGTCCTTGCTCCTGTGTAGGAACCTGCTGAATGGCTCTCATGTCCATGAGTGCTGTAATTTGTCTTTGAGCCTCTGCCCACTGATTTGATGGCAGGTTTGGCATTCCTTTTATCCTTGGTAAAGTGTGAAAGTGGAACCTGTATCCTTGAGTTACAATATTTAGGACCCATTTGTCTTTTGTGATGATGTGCCAATTATCTGCAAAAAGTGCAAGTTTTCCTCCCAAGGGAGCTGCCAAGAGTGATTTGCTTGGCAGTCTGAGGGGTAAGTCATTGTGATTGTCTTCTGATAGTTTGAGACCTGTCTTCTCCTCCTTTGTGGCACCCCATTGTCATGGCTTGTAAGAGCCTTGTGGCTGACCTCTGCCCCTTGGGCATCTATATTTGCCCCTCTGTGGTCTGTCAGAAGTTGGAAAGGACCAGTTCTTGGTTGGCCAATTTCTGCTGAAACGAGGGGGTTGAACCTGTAAAAAATCCTTAACCGTCTGCATAGATTTTGCCTTATCCTCCATTTTCTTTAAAACCTCTTCTGCTTTCACACAAAATAAAACATCCTGCTGTAAGGGTGCATCCAATAACTTTGCTTTAACATGATCAGGTAAAGTTTGTTCTTTTAACCAAGCATGCCTACGAATGACAGACCCTGTTACAGCTGCTCTGCAAGAAGCTTCCAATGAATCAAATCCACATTGCAAAGTATGTTTTCCCACTTGTTCTGCAGCATGCAACAAATCTTGCATTTCCTTGTA
Organism: Protopterus annectens; assembly: GCF_019279795.1. Taxonomy (NCBI): domain Eukaryota; kingdom Metazoa; phylum Chordata; order Ceratodontiformes; family Protopteridae; genus Protopterus; species Protopterus annectens. The sequence goes on from NC_056745.1 coordinate 206,213,895, forward strand.
ATCAGGCTGCGCTGTATGTGTGCTCATTTTTTGTTTTAATTGAGACATCAAATATTGTTGATATTTCAGCATGTGAAACTGGCAATTTAAGGCCCTCATAGCTAGAGTGGCTGAGGTATATACTTTCTTTCCCCATCTGTATAGTGCTCTAGAATCCCTTTCAGACGGTACAGGATTTTTAGCAATAGAGGCCTTAACCCCTTTGGGACCCTGGGAAATGGTTTCTGGGTCAGCAACAGGGCTTTTATATAGGAATTTATGTGAGTCAGGGACTCTGTAGTATCTATCTGGTTTGGCTGGTGCAGGAGGTAATGAATCTAGGTTAAGGCTAGATTCTGAATAAACATCATCCACAATGTCCAACACAGGTGGAATAGCAAGCGGTCTGTGCTGGGGTAGTAAGAGGAACTCTAGGAGCCTTTTCTTAGAATCAGAGTAATCCTGGCCTTCCTAGTGGAAATGTTCCCTCATGGTATGTAAAGTTTCCCCAAAAGAGTAGTCTTCTGGGGGAGATGCTGGAGGAATAGACTCTTCGGCATCCGAGTCTTCATAAGGGGGAAAAGAGTACTCCTGTTCCTCAGAAGAATCTGAGGAAATGGAAGCCTGGTCAGAGGAAGCGTAGTCCTCCTCCTGTCTAGGCCTTTTGTCAGGTGGGGGATGGGAACCCCTGATTAGGGTAATTAAGTCTTCGGCCATCTTAAGCATCTGTTTCTTAGGCATGGGGCCTTGCACTGGAGACTGCTGCACAGGCTTCCTTACTTTTAATGGAGTTTGCAGTTTTGCATAAGATTTAACAGTAAGTGTAGTCGGTCTGAAGACACCTTCAGCAACGGACGGCCTTTCAACTGCACTGGGATCCCCTTCAGCCATGGAGTCGGAAGGGCCTAAAGATAAAGGCTCTGGAGGCCCTGCAATCTCCACTTGGGAATCGGATGCAGGCTGGGGTTCTATATCAGCGGTCATCAGGGGCTGCGTAGGCGCCTCACTGAAAACCGGAGAACCGGTGTCTGGCCTAGCAGAGGTCTGGTTTGGGTCTCGGCTGCCTGTCCTTATCTTTGCGCTTTTTATGCATCCCGGTCGTCGGTTGCTCTGACGGCATGGTATAATTAAATTTTCTACCAAAATAATGTCGGGCGAAATCAAACCAACGTTTAATAGTTCGTTTGTTAAACCTAGCACAAAACCAACAACCTATGACGTCGTGGTCTGGGCCTAGGCAAGGGATACAATAAGAATGAAAATCCTTATGAGGTATTTGCTTCCCACAAGAAATGCAATTATTAAATTTTTCTGACATCAGACTGAGGCAAGAAAAGGTTCCCCAACGGGGTACTTAGCTTTATTGAAGACTTCGGTCTGAAATTCAATTTGAAAATCTCAGGAGTCGGCCGACCGGCACTTGCGAACTGCTTCTGCTTCGGGCACCGTGCGGCAAGAAAGACGGAAGAAAATGGCGTCGGCTGCCTCTTTTATACCCCTGTCGCACTGACGTCAGGTAAGAAGTGACAGCAACTGACGCCGGACCAAGACTTTGGAACTCGGGCCGACTGCGGGACCGCCTGATGGCAGATAACCCAAGTGTGATGACTGCAGCAGTGTAACACGATGAACATCCAGGTCTGCAACTGTGAATACAGTCGAATATCTACATTTATGGCAAGTGTACACAACTGTACTATGTTCATTGTGTTTCACCGTTGCAGTCCTAACAAATGGGTTGATTACCAAAGCCCAGAGACAAAAAGGGGGGAGGAACCAACAGCATCAAGGGTTGGGGATAATGCCCTGCAACACCGCAGTGGCAAACCCTGCCCTGGCTATGGAAAACAGAGGCAAATTATAATTCTTTGTGAAAGTGTGAACAGAAGACCATGTGGCAGCTTCCAAAATGTCTTTAGTAGGGACACCCCTTAGAAAGGCTGCAGAAGTGGAAGCCGCTCTATTAGAGTGGGTCCTAACCCCTTGAGGCGGAGCTTTGCCATGAAAGGAATAACAAAAAGTAATGCAATGTGCAATCCACTTAGAAATGGTTTGCTTAGAAATAGTCTTGCCCTTGGCTCCAGGGGCAAAACTGACCAATAACTGCACTGATGTCTGAAGGTCCTTAGTCCTCTCCAGGTTTCATCTCTATTGCGAGGATTAGGAAAGAAGGTTGGAAGGTGTATGGACTGATTAAGAGTCAGGCTGGAAACCACCTTAGGCATAAAGGGGGGAATAGTCCTCAGAGAGACTCTATCTGCATGGAAAATAAGAAAAGGCTCCACGGCCATCAAAGCTTGCAGCTCCAAAACCCTCCTTGCTGAAGTTATAGCCAAGAGGAAGGCGGTCTTCTAAGAGAGAAACTTTAAATCTGTAGAGGCAGCTGGCTCAAAGAGAGGAAGAGTGAGCTTCTCCAGAAGAAAATTAAGATCCCAGGCTGCAGTAGCTGCTCTTCTAGGAGGATTTAAATTGCAAGCACCTCTGAGAAACACTTTCATCAGGGGATGAAAGAAAATGGGCTGTTCAAGAGAACAATGAGAACAGATGGCTGAAGCATGGATCTTGATAGAGGAAAAAGAAATACTACCCTGAAGCAAATCAGCCAGGTATTCCAGGATCAGAGGAAGGGTAAGCTGAGAAGCAGACTCCCCTCTAGCCTGCATCCATTAAGAGAACCTTTCCCATTTCCAGCATAGGATCTCCTAGTGCTAGGCCTCCTGGCCCACCTCAGCACGTCAACCACCTGTTGGGAAAGGGAGGAAGAAAGGGAAGGAGTCATACAGTGAGCCATGCTGTCAAATGGAGAGACTGAAGATGAGGATGTAGGATGTTTCCCCTTTCCTGCACCAAAAGATCTGGCTTCAGAGGAAGATGCCAAGGAGGAAGATGGGAAAGACTGTGAAGCAGAGGATAGCAATGTTGTCTGGGCCAGTCCAGAGCTATGAGAATAGTCCTGGGATGTTTGTCCCTGATCTTCACGAATACTATGGGAAGAGGAGGGAAGGCATACACTGACAGCAACATCCAAGGGAAGGACAGAGCATCCCATTTCCAGGCTCTGCTGTCTGGTGCAAAAGAGAGGTAGCAGATGGTTGTCTGGGGAGGAGAAAAAATCCAGCTGAGGAGTGCCCCAACGTGGAATGATGCTGTAAAAGACTGCTTTGTTCAGCTGCCACTCATGAGGATCCAGGGTTTGCCTGCTCAACTGGTCTGCCAAAGCACTGAGCCTTCCTGGAAGAAACTGAGCTAGGAGATGTAGGTCCAGGGATGCTGCCATGGACCAAAGATTCATGCTTTGCCTGCACAGGGAGTAAGAGTGAGCCCCTCCCTGCTTGTTGAAGTACCACATGACCGTGGTGTTGTCTGTCCTGACAAGCAAGGTACCTGGAGAAAGAAGATGCTTGAAAGCTAGTAAGGCCTGCTGACCTGCAATCAACTCTTTTAGATTTATGTGCAGGTGCATCTGCTGGGCGTTCCAACGTCCCTGTATGCATCTGCCATCTAGGTGTGCTCCCCAGGCGTAGTCCGATGTGTCTGTAGTCAGAACATGAGTGGCAAGAGGTGTCTGAAAAGGCATGCCTTTGTTTTGTAGAGAGGCTGTTGCCCACCATAGAAACTCCGCCTGCAGAGATGGAAGCAGAGGAATCATCATATCCAGGTCCTCTGTGTGTTGACACCAAATGTTCTTGAGGTACCATTGCAATTTCCTCATATGCAGTCTTGCATATGGAATCATGAGAATACAAGATGCCATGAATCCCAGAGCTTGCAGGTATTTCCTTGCAGGGAATTGGGACAGGCTTGCCAAGTCCTTGAAGTAAACTGAAAGAGTTGCCTGCTTCTCCTGGGTGAAATATATCACCTGGGCGGCTGTGTTCAGACTCGCTCCCAGGAATGTTATCTCCTTGGATGGTACCATTTTCGATTTTTCTACATTGAGAGTGTAACCCAGGGAAGAGAGAAGAGTCTTTAAGAATTCCAGATCCTTTAACAGCTGTTCCTGAGAACTTGTGTGAATCAGACAGTCGTCCAAGTATGGGTAAATCTGAATTTTCTTCTGCCTGCAGAAAGCAATGACTGGGGCCAGGCACTTTGTGAAGACTCTGGGAGCAGTAGATAAGCCAAAGGGCAGCACAGAGAATTGGTAATGTTGCTCGCCCACTCTGAAACAAAGGTACTGCCTGCAATTTTCCCTGACAGGAATGTGCAGATAAGCCTCTTTGAGATCCAAGGTTACCAGCCAGGAATCCTTTTCTAGCAGTGGTAGCAACTGATGCAGAGTGAGCATTTTGAACTTTGGAATTACTAGAAAAGAGTTCAGAATGGAAAGATCCAGGATAGGATGCCGGGTGCCTTCTTTTTTTGGAACTAGGAAAAGCCTGGAATAAAAGCCCTGGCCTACCTGCTGAGCAGGAACTGATTCTATTGCTCCCAGATGAGACAGAGACAACATTTGTTTTTCTACTTCTGCCCTTTGGTTTGGAGGAATGTCCAGGAATCCCTTGGGATCTGGAAAGGAGCGGAAAGAAAACTTGTGCCCTATGGACACCGTTCTGAGCACCCATTTGTCGTCTGTGATAGTGGCCCAGACATCTGCAAAAAGGGCCAACCTTCCCCCTAAAGGACTCTCCCGGCAAGCAAGAACAGGAAGAAGTTGTAAAACATCATTGAGAGTGTTTTGATTGAGATGCAGGCTTGGCGCTTCCCCCTTTAGAAGTGGAAGCCTGCTAATGCCTACACCTTTGAGGGGTAGCCCCCTAGAAGATTTGTAACCTCTAGTTCTGGAAAGGTTCTGTCTGCTGGTATCAAGAAGGGTCCAACTCTTGGAAGGGTAATTCCTGCTAAAGCGAGGGGGTTGAACTTGCAGAAAAACCTTAACAGTTTGCTTGGACTTGGCCTTATCCTCCATCTTCTTCAGTACCTCCTCTGATTTTCTGCCAAAAAGACTGTCTTTATGCAAAGGTACATCCAAAAGCTTAGCCTTGACAGGTTCTGGAAGAGGCTGTTCTCTGAGCCAAGCATGCCTTCTAATAAGGATGTCAAAATCACAATGCAAAGAATGCTTATTGACCAGACTGGCGGAATTCAGTAAGTCCTGCATGTCTTCAATCTCTGCCAAAAGAGTTACACTTGCAATCCTAGACTTAATAACCTCCAAGGTGTGCTGCTGGTACTTCAGCATATGAAACAGACAATTGGTAGCCCTAATAGCTAGAGTGGCAGAGATATAAACCTTCTTGCCTCACCTATCTAGGTTCCTAGTCTCCTTATCAGCGGGAACAGGAATCTTGGTAACAGTGGCCTTAACTCCTTTAGAGTCCTGAGAAATAACCTCTGGATCCTCCGACGGATTCTTGAAAAGAAACAGATGAGAATCAGGGACTCTGTACTACCTGTCAGGTTTCCTGGGAGCAGGAGGAACCGAATTTGGAGACAAGGAATTTTCCAGAAAAACATCATCAACAACTTCCAACACAGGGGGAATAGCAAGAGTCTTATGCTGAGGTAAATCCAGAAACTTCCTAATCCGTTTCTTGGATTGGGGATAATCCTAACTTTCCCATTTAAAATGTTCTCTGAGGGTAATTATAGTATCACCAAAAGAGAAATCCTCCAGAGGAGAGGCCGAAGGGATGGACTCCTCTGCATCTGAATCCTCAAAAGGAGACAAAAACCTGAGAAAATTCCTCTTCATCAGCAGAAATGCTGGAAGAATCAGAACCTGAGCAGGACAAAACCTCAGGAGAAACATCCCTACTCCTTTTAGGGTCTATATTAGAACATCGAAGTTTCAAAACTTCGACTGTTGTAATATCGACCCCTATTCAGGGAACGTCGAAAAGAGCGAAGCTACAGAAAAACGATTTTTTTCCTAGGGAAAGAATTCGATTGTCCGTTTCTGTCACTTCGCTATTTTCAGAGCTGTGGTGGAAAGTTACGGGTCGGGTACAGGTAAGTGTGCGATTGGGAGCGGGTTAGGTATGTGTGCGATTGTGTGGATGTTAGGGCGGGTTAGATGAGTTAAGGTTAGGGCGTGGGTCAGATAAGTGTGCAATTGTGTGGACGTGAGGGTTAGGGCGGGGTAGGTGAGTTAGGGTTAGGGCGCAGGTGAGGTGAGTGTGCGATAGTGACCAACCTTAGGGTTAGGGTTTGGGTTAAGATAAGTGGATAGTTAGTAGTGTATGTACAGTTTAGTGTAGGGTTACATGTAAGATTTTAGGTGTATGTGTGTGGATTGCTGTTTGTTTGGTGTGCTTGTGTTGTGTGAATGTGTTTTGGAACAGCAAATTTTTTCCCTAGGAAAAAATTTGCTGTTCTGCATGTTCGATGTTGTAAGCGTTCACTGAATAGGGGTCGATATTAGAACATTCGAAGATATGAAACTTCAATGTACTAATATAGGCCCTCCTTTTAGAAGGAGGAGGCTGAGAACCCCTAATAAGAGTCAACAAATCATTAGCCATTTTAACCATTTGGGATTGAGGGGAATGAGAAGAAGCTGGAGCCTGCCTTTTCACAGGCTTACCTGCAAGCCTGAAGGACTCGGGAGGCCTGGCAACCGCCAAAGTTGCAGCAGAGGTTGAAGGAAGAAGTTTGCTGTCAGAATGCAAAACGGAGGCCTCGTGGCTCCAGCAGAAGAGGTGACTGGTGACAGGTCAGAAGCCTAAATAGAGGCTGAAGGCCTAAGGGACTCGACTCCAACAAGGCCTGCGGTTGTACATTTGTGGACTGCAGGGACTGCAAAGGCGTCTCACTGGCTACTGCCTGACTGACGACCAACTTAACCTCACCTGAGGACTTCGCTTTCTGAGACCTGTCGCGGTCCTTATCCTTACGTTTCTTCTGAACATCCGAAGCCTGAAAACCGGCAGACGACATACCAACAAACTTAGGCCAAACTCCAAAATGCCTACCCAAAATCTTAGCGCGACAATGGATAGTATGCCGATTAAAGGAGGCACAGAGATCACACTTGGGAACGTCGTGGTCAAGGCCTAAACAAATAATGCAATAGGAATGAAAATCTCTATGTAGAATCTACTTTCCACAGGTAAGGCAATTATTAACTTTTTCTGACTTTCGATAAGGCAAGAAAAGAGGATCTCCAACGGGGTACTTAGCTGTAGCAGACTTCAACTCTTGTAGTTGGAAACCAACAAAGGTAAACTGCCAACTGGCCCTCGTGCATGAAAAGCCTCTGCTTCGGGCTCCGTGGCAAGGAATACTGAGGAAGTGATGTCAGCTGGCTCCTTTTGTATTGGATGCCCTGACATCCTTTACAACTGACGGCATTTTTACTTACCTTTGGTATTCTGGCCGACTGAGGGCTACTGGGAGCCGGATAACTCATTTGTTAGAACTGCAACAGTGAAACACGAACATCCAAGGAAAACGCTAAGTGCTCTAAAAGTTCAGCTGCAAAATGAAGCCTCAAAGACTGTAAGAGGAGCTTGCAATGAAGCCTCAAAGATGGTAAGAGGAGCTTGTGAGAATCATCAAATTCATTGCCAGGTAAAATTGTAGTCTGACAGTCACCAGAAAAATCAGCCCTGCCTCTAAAACAAATTTTCTATGAGAATAAAATATCTGTAGTTAAATAAACAAATTTAAACACAATACATTTTTACAAGCATTCGCTATACTCAAATCCTACAAAAGTATTGGTCCTCAATGGTCAATAAAGGCGCCAAAGTAAGGAATGCAACCACCACTTAGCATAACACACTTTAATTTCACAATTTCGTCTTGTTGACTTCTTCAGAATACAAAATACAAACAACTACAATTACAATTCATATAGATATATATATATATATATATATATATATATATATATAAATAATCACACCTTCCATTAATTATTTAAATTCAAATTATTCAATAAAACAATTACAATTAAAAATACATAACTCATGGATATAAAGTCAAAAAATTATTTTTATTTTTACACTTTACGCACCTTTAACTTTCTATACTTCAAAAAACATTTTATATTAATGGTTTCATTCAACCCTGGCTTTTTGTCAGCTTCTAATTTTATCTGCCATAACGTTACCTTTTGTTCAAGGTCATTTTTAAAATCATCTCCCCTCAAAAATCCATAGTTCTCACTTCTAAAATAGAAAATAAAAATGTCTTATATTTATTACATTCCAATGTATGTTTAAATATGGCACTTTTTGTATCTTTGATCTTAATGTTATGTGCATGTTCCCTAATATGTTCCATTGAAGTACGTGTGGTCATCCCTACATAGAACGCATCGCAACAACTACATAAACTGATGTAAATCACTCCCTTTGTTTTGCAAGTAATATGTCCAGGAACTTTAAATTCATGGGGCCAATGCTGTAACGTTACGCAGGGACCCTCAGATATAAACCTACAAAAATTGCATTGTCCACGTTTAAACACTCAAATCCTGTTACAGAAAGTCAGTCCAAACAAAAATAGCTTTCAACCATAAATATATTTAATATCACAGTGGAAAAAGAACAGTAGTTTTCCTCTAACTAATAAATTACTGGAAGGTTTTCTCCAGAGGATGATTTATTTGCCCAAACTTGAAGGATTACTACCAAACAATAACTCCACAAAGCTCACTACAGGAGTATACTTCAGCGACAAAACATCTCTGAAGCTGTTGGTGTTCAGTCATTTAAATGGAACTCTGACAGTGTGTGTAAAGGGTGCTCCTAGGCTTTAAAAAGACAGCTGGTTAGCAGGGATAGTTGACAAATTGTTTAAGCTACTGTAATAGTGATCTAATATTGAACATGGTGAGGAATCTTGGACTAATCTTCCTCAACAGACATTTGTAGACCAAGTGTCAGCTGTTACGAACATTTATTTCTATCACTGGAATACTGCAAAAAAAACGATAATTTCCTTTCCTTCTCCAAAGTAACCTTTTAGTAGTAATTCAGACTTTTGTATTCTCATGGCTTGATTACTTGGGGTTGTGAGTGCGACTGATCGGAGCAGATTCTGAATTTCACAGCACATTCAATTACCATATTTATCGCATGCTACAGAATCATCACTGGCCAGTGCAATGACAGACTGTCTACAAATTCTTACTGTTGGTGAAGTGAGCCCTACACACCCTGGGTCCTGCCATCCTTGAGGGTATGCTGATTCCATACCATCTGTCCAGGCTTCTTCTTTCTCCCACTCTGGGACCTTTGAAGGCACCAAGGCCCAATTTAATTCCTCTGGTGTCAGAGACATTATCTACAAGACTCCATATCTTTCGAACCTGCTACCAGAATAAAAAAGTGCTGTACCAGTTCTGTCCAGTTTTTACAGGACCCTGAAAGCCCATTTAGTCAGAGAAGATACTGGCCGATTGTGATTGTTTACATTAATTACCTTTATTAATGGTCTTTTTTTACATTCATTGCCTTTATTAATGGTCTTCTATGACCTGATTTTACATTCTGATTTTACTGCCTGTCCCTTGTAATTATTTGTTCATGCTCTATCTTTTAATAGCATTATAGGTTTGCAATACTGCTTGAAAGACAAGCACCTAAAAATATGAATTTTGAACTTGTGTATATATAGTGTGTGTGTGTGTGTATATATATATATATATATATATATATATAAATATAAATATATATATATATACATACATCATACACACACACACACACACACATATATATATATATATATATATATATATATATATATATATATATATATATGGGTCTAGGACATTTCACCGAAAGCACATTTCACCTAAAGGCAAATGATTGAACACAAATCACTGAAAGCACAATTCACCTAAAACTCAATTCACCGAAACACATTTCACCTAAAGTTTGAGATGGCCTTGTCCCCACTGTAGTGTGACCCTGGAGTTAGTATACATAGTAGGGGGGGCACCACCTCCACACATTCGGGGGTGTGAGGGGTGTAGCCCCCTACACATTTTAAGTAGATATCATGTTTGGAAAAGAGTAATATATTGAAATTGCAAGTAATCATGTATACAGTTAAAAATATTTAACATATGTGGGGGATGGTGCCCCCACACCCCCTACTATATAAATATATATATATATATATATATATATATATATATATATATATATATATATATATATATATATACACACACACACACACTAACTCCAGGGTCGCACTACAGTGGGGACAAGGCCAGCTACAACTTTAGGTGAAATGTGTTTCGGTGAAATGTCCTAGACCCATATATATATATATATATATATATTTATATACATACACACATACATATATATATATATATATATATATATATATATATCAACGCGCACGCACAGAAAAAAATGACTTAATTCAGCAAGTAATAAGTCAAACAAACTGCAAATCCTGCCAAGACAAACTGTGAAAGGCAGGCATTCATTAATTCAATAAATTGCAGTTAATAATTTAATAATAAAACAGTGTTAATAACTTATTAATCAGCAGACATCTGTACAAAAGAAACAGGTAGCACCTTGGGAGGGCATCAGTACTACAGCAAACACAGTCAAGCCAGTCACTTCTAAGCACACCACTGGAATTCATAGTTCATCCTTGCTTTTGGTTTCATTTTTTAAAAACTCTGAAATATAGAAATCATGCTTTTTATCTCATTTGTGCAATTATGATCATTAACATTAATTAAAGCATCCAGTCAATAACATTTTATAAATCTCACAGATATTTTTTTCACCGACCTACTCAGTGCTGTTCACCTTCTTTAAAATGTGCATTGTTCACATTTCCAGACTTCTACTGACAACCCACACATAGGATGATTCATTCAAATGAACTTTAACAAATTCCTAGCACTCTGACTAAAATCCAATTAGCATTTCCTATTTGTGATGCATTCTTCCTTTGGCAAAAAGCCAATTTGCATTTCCTATTACTGATGCATTCTTCCTGTTCACCAGTGGTGTTGCCTCAGAAAAAGGCATCTTTGGGTGTTGGAAATTTGCTCTGGTACTAATCTTCTCTCTGCAGTTATCAATCAATACATCCAGGAGTGACCAAGTCCTGCAGCATGACTAGATGTAGAAAGGAAGTCTACTCAAATTTACAGAGTAAGAGGTATTAGGAACAATGTATACAAAATACAAACCAAATAAACTGCAACCATTTATTCTGACTTATGACTTTTCTTACTGAATCATAAGCTGTCCCTTAGCTTTGTAAAAAATATTGCCAGCTAGAAACTGATCTTATTAAGCTGCAACATTCACCAACATACAGAAAACTCAGCCAAATGTGTAGATCCCTAGCAATCCCTTTCTCAGATCAGCACTTTCTCCTACCAGGAGCCTTCATACAACAAGACAATTTTTATGCACTTTTAGCTAATACCCTGCAGCTAGAGCAAACATAATGTTAAGGAATGTGACTTATCAACTAAACCCAGACCCCCTGAATATTAAGGTGGCTCTCCAAGCAAACCACAATTAACCAGTTACACAGTAGGGTCTGAGTTCTTTTTTTTTTTTTTTTTTTTTTTTGAGATTTAGTAGAACTCTGATAATAAACTGTTTTCTGTTAACCTCACCAGCTTACAAATATGGCTTACTCCTCTGGATTGGACTGGGGCTGTTCCCTAACCCCCCAACCACCTACCCTCCCACACACATACCGGAGTAGGGTGGAACTCTGGACAAGAGACCTCCCAATTCAAGAAGCAAGACAAAGAAGGTCATAGTAGTCTAGGTGCAGTATCATCTTACATGGTTGCTGAGAATTTTGTACCATATGCATACAAAACTCTTCTGCTGGCCAGCAGGAAAGTACAGTTGTGTACACTTACCATAAATGTAGATGTTCGAGTGTATTCACTGTTGTAGTCATCACCTATGGTTATCCCTGCTGTGGTAGCCCTCGGCCAGCCTGAATACCAAAGTCAATGTTTTTCTGTGTCGGCTGCTGCTGCTTGCTGACTGACGTCAGGTCATCAGTGCTATAAAGAAAGACAGCCGACGCTATTACACCAGTTTTTCTTACCCTAACCAGTCAGAAGCCCAAGTAAATATAGTAAAGTGGTCCTGGTGGCTAAAAGCCACCATTAGAAGCTTATGTCTGCCTAAAGAAAGAAGATATATATGGGGGAAGGAGGAGGGAGGGAAACCAGAACTGCAACAGTGAATACACTCAAACATCTACAACTGTACCATGTTCTTCATGTTTCAGTGTTGCAGTCATCACCTGTGGGAGGATTCCCAAACCTGAGGAAAGGGGTGGAAGGATTAGAAAAAGACATAGGAATGGGTCAGCATGCCCTGCAGAACTGCAGAGGCAACCCTGCCCTAGCCTTAGAAAGTAGAGGTAGGTGGTAATGCTTGGTAAAGGTATGGACAGAAGTCCAGGTGGCAGCTTCCAGGATGTCCCTGGTCGGAACTCCTCTGAGGAATGCTGTGGAAGTGGAGGCTGCTCTAGTGGAATAGGTTTGAATAGACTTAAGGGGGGTTTTCCCATGTAATCTGTAGCAGATATGGATACAGTGTGATATCCATTTGGAAATGGTTTGCTTGGAAATGGGCTTCCCCTCTGCCCCTGGGGCAAAGCTGACAAGTAGTTGTTCTATTTTTCTGAAGGGTTTAGCACGGTCCAGATAGTATGTGAGCTGTCTGTGCACGTCTAGTAAGTGCAGAATTCTTTCCCCCCTTGTTTTGAGGGTTAGGAAAGAAGGTGGGTAGATGCATGGCCTGGTTGAGAGTCACATTAGATACCACCTTGGGCATAAAGGATGGATTAGTCCTCAGGGAGACCCTATCTGCATGAAAAATGATGAAGGGCTCAATGGCCATCAGTGCCTGAAGTTCTGAAACCCTTCTGGCTGAGGTGATAGCTAGGAGAAAAGCAGTCTTCCAGGAGAGGTATCTTAGTTCAGCTGAAGCAGCAGGTTCGGAGGGTGGTAAGGTTAGTTTTTCCAAAACGTAATTCAGGTCCCAGACTGGCATGGGTGGCCTTCTGGGAGGTCTGATATTAGAAAGCCCCTCTGAGGAATTGTTTAATCAAAGGATGGGAGAACAAGGCTGATCTGTATCAAAATGAGCTGAAATGGCTGAGGTGTGGACTTTAATAGAAGAGAAGGAGAGGCCACTATAAAGTAGCTCTGCTAGGTAGTCCAGGATAAGAGGGATGGAAGGTTGCAAGGTACTGCCCCCCCCCCCCCCGGACTAGCTCCAGGAGCAGAATCTTTTCCATTTTCCTGCGTAAGATTTTCTGGTGCTGGGCCTTCAGGCCTCTGTGATAATGTCTAGGACCTGCCTTGTTTGCCTTTAGAGTATTAGCCATGCTGATAGTTTGAGAGTCTGTAAGTCTGGGTGCAGCACCCCCCCCCACCTGAGTCAAGAGGTTTGAGATCAGGGGAAGCTGCCTGAGAGGCTGTAATGTCAGTCTGCTCAGTAAGGAGTACCAATGTTGTCTGGGCCGGTCTGGAGCAATGAAGATGGCCTTTGGTCTCTCCTCCCTTATTTTGATCAGTACCTTGGGAATAAGAGGCAGAGGAGGGAATGCGTACACAAAGTGGGTGTTCCAGGGGAAGGTCAAGGCATCCACCTTCCACGCTAGGTGGTGATACTCCCTGGTATGGAATTTTTTCAGCTGATGGTTGAGATTGGAAGCAAAGAGATCCACAGGAATAGATGTGGAAAAGGTATGAGTCTATCCTCAGGGGAGTATGTGTAGAGGAAGGGAGGATAGTGTACGTTAGTAGTGGGGATAGAGACAGAAGAAGTAGAAAAAGGTATAAAGGTACCTCAGCCTGGCCTCATACACGAGCAAATCCAAGCTTTGTTGAAGTATTCTTTTACAGAGGTATTGAAGGTTCATTGACAGGACGCAGCTTGGAAGTGGATGACATGATAATATGGGGGAGGCTGGACATCCTATGTATCCAACAGATGAGATGGAAGGGCAGTGCAGCAAAGCCACTTGGTTTGGCTTGAGATCCAGAGTCTACTACTCAGGTGGAGGGCAGGCTAGAAATGGTGTAGGAATTGTGGTGAGAGAGAGGCTTCAGAAGGCAGTAAGGGATATCATCAGAATTAATGACAGACTGATGGCAGTCAGACTCCAGTGTAATGATAGGGCAGTATCCATAATCTCAGCCGATGCCCTACAGCAAGGTTGTGATAGTGAGGAAAAGAGTGCATTCAGACAGTAGTTGCAGAACCTACTAGATAAAGCAGGATAACATGAATTGGTGTTGATAATGGATGACTTGAATGCACATATTGGGACAGACAGAACAGGATATGAGGACTGACTGGGTCCATATGGGTGGGGCAACAGGAATAAAGAAGGAGAAGCCCTTCTAGACTTCTGTCTGGCAAATGGCTTGATGGTAGCCAACACATGGTTCAGAAATACAGTCAGTCACAAGATCACATACAAGAGTAGTCAACATGCAACTCAGGTAGACTTCCTCCTAGTAAGGAAAAGGCACTGGGGCAGAATCCATGATTGCAACGTCATCTCCAGTGAAATAGTCGGCCCACAGCATAAACTACTAGTTGCCACAATCAGCTGCAAGCAGTGGTCAGAGAAGACTCTAAGGTCAACAGGGACCAGGCTGAAGACCTGGAAGTTGACTGGAGAGAAAGTACAACAGTTCAAGGAATTACTCAGGACTCTACCACCCCAAGAAGAGGAGGAAATAGGTGGAGTTGAAGAAGAATGGCAGCGCCTAAAAACAACATGTGTTAGGACTACAAAAAAGATACGTGGCCGAGCCAGGTATGGAAATAAGGTACATAAAGAAAGCTGTTGGTGGAATGCAGAAGTCCAGGAAGTCATCAAAAGAAAAAAGGAGTGCAGGAAGAAATGGGAGACCGAAAACACTGACCAGGCTAGGAAGGACTACTGGTTAGCTAACAAAGAAGCTAAGAAAGAAGTGGCAACAGCAAAGAATAGGGCATCGGAGGCACTGTACCAACTTCTGGAAAGTGACTCAGTAAGGGGCACAAAGAAACTACATCAGGTTGCAAGGCAAAGACAGAAAGATAAAGAAGACAGCCAGACACCCTTCATAAGAGATGCCAGCAACAACCTGCTCACCATCACAGAGGACATCAAAGGCAGATGGGAAGGAGTACTTCTAGGAGCTTCTGAATGAAGAAAACTGCACAGAAGCTGTACTGCCCCAGAAACAGCCTACATAAGAGAAGAGGAGGAGCCCACCCTAGAAGAAGTAAGAACAGGACTAAGGAAGATGAAGTCAGGGAAAGCAGCAGGCTCAGATGAGGTCACAACTGATATGATAAAGATGCTGGGTGAGATAGGGGAGAAATGGCTCCTGAGGGTACTAATAGCAGTGTGGAGGGAAAGGCGTATCCCAGATGACTGGAGAATAAGCATACTCATGCCAGTGTACAAAAAGAAAGGGGACATCCACAACTTTGGGCAGTACAGAGGCATCAGACTCATATTACATTGCATAAAAGTTCTGAAAAGTGTGACTGATAAACGTATACGCATAGTAGTAGAATGTAAGATAGGAGATGAGGAGTTTGGATTCAGATCAGGATGCAGCACAACTGACCCGATGTTTGCATTGAGACAGATACTTGAGAAGAAGCTAGAGATGAGGACAGAGTTCAACAGGGTATTCCTAGACTTGGAGAAAGCTGATCTGGACAGTACTGTGGTGGTTTGAAATCCCAGAAACATTGGTAGAATTAGTGCAGGCTATGTACAAGGACCCAATGACTCAAGTATGAACCGTGTTCGGCCTCACAGAGGGAATTCCCGGTGGCAGTGGGTGTACATCAGGTTTCAGCTCTGAGCCCACTACTGTTCATACTGGTGATGGACTACATTAGCAAACAGGTTGGAGGGGACAGATCAAAAAAGCTGCTATATGCACATAATGTGGCAGTACATGCAGACTCTGAGCTAGAGCAAAGGACAGGAGAATGGAATGCAAATCTGAAGGCACATGAGATGAAACTAAGCAGAGATAAGATGGTGGTAATGGTAGCAAATTGGAGAAATCAGAAGAAGCTGAAAATAGAGACAGAAGAGAAGATAGTGGAACAGGTAAACAGCTTCAAGAATCTGGGAGGAGTAGTTGAGAAAGGTAGTCTGAATGAAGAGGTCAAAGCTAAAATCAGAGGGGCTGCAGCCAACTAGCATAGAGCATCAGGAGTAGTCTATGATAGAAGAATGCCAAAGAAGCTGAAAAATAAGGTGTACAAGACAGTGATGTGACCAGTACTACTGTATGGTACAGAAACCTGGGCAGTAAAGGCAGAACAGCTGAAGAAGCTAGAGGTGATGGAAATGAAGTGCCTGAGAAAGGTGGTAGGACGCACACTGTGAGACAGACGAAGAAATGAGGAAATAAGAGCAGAACCCAAAGTAGCTCCAATTGCAAAAAAGATAGAAGAGAACAGATTACGGTGGTTTGGGCACGTGTAGAAAAGCAGAAGACAATCTGGTGAGAAAGATTTGGGACAGACAGGAAGAATGTAAGAGGAAGTGAGGACATCCAGCAAAGAGGGGGCTGGATGTGTGAAAGAAGATCTGTGACAGTCAGGCATGAGTGTTGAAGAAGGCAGGAGTGTGGCATTGAATCAAGAGAGCTGGCGGCAGTTAACATGATATCCCAATCCTTTGTAGAAAAATAAGCAAAAAAAGCTCAGTAGATACTGCTGAAGCTAGCCAAGGAACAAACACCAAAACCATGCAAAGAAATCTTTGGCTAAACACCAATGCTTGTTCTCTGCTGGACACGTCTGATTTATGGAAAAAGTTGCACAATTACCCTGAGTTACTAAAACTTGTTCACTAGTAAAAGGTTCTTCTGTGTCATGAAGTACCTCAAGTAACACTTGTAGATTTTTAGGATCCAGGCTGTTAGATGGGTTCTTGATAACTAAAGCTTCAGTAGGACTAGATTTCAAATCTTCTGCATTCCAGACTTCTGGATGTGAATTTTCTTTCTCTGACTGTTCAGGATTAATCCCGAACAGTCAGGGATTTGGTCCTTCTACAAATGTTACTTGAGCTGCTTCATGATACAGAAGAACCTTTTACTCGTGAACAAGTTTTAGTAACTCTGGCTAATTGTGCAGCTTTTTCCATAAATCAGATGTGTCCAGCATAAGTGTTTTATCAGCATAGAACAAGCCGTGGCGTTTAGCCAAAGATTTCTTTTCGTGGTCTGTAGAAAAATGTGAAAAAAGGGGGCTGATGATGATGATGATTCAAGGACAGCAGGTTAGTAGAAATTTTGACAGTTAAAATAAGGGAGTTCCATGGTTTTGCCATACAGCAGGAGTAAAGGCTTAGACCTGGGGTATTGTTAGGTTTGTAAGTTGTGAGGAGATGTTTCTCTTCAGATCTGAGATGTTTACTTGGGATATAAAAGCTGATTAATGGGCTAAGAGCAGGACAAGCTAGTGGGTTGTGGATGATTTTGTATACCGTAGTAAGCTGTACACACTGGAGGTTGAGCAGGAGCTCAAGCCATCTTAGGGAATGTAGGGCTTTACAGTGATGAGTTAGAGGGGTTGCATTTATGGCAAATTTGGCAATTTTGTTACAGCAGCTTTCTATTTTTGTTTTCTTAAGGAGGTCTGTAACTAAGTTAGAATTTTGAACAAACAAACAAAAGTACCAGTCGTAGTGAACGTAACCACAAGATAGCTGTCCGGTAAATATAAAAATATGTAGAAAACTGCCACTACACGTTTTCTAGTTGAATGATGGTGCCACCAAGTAATAAAAATCCAACTTATTGAAATGTAGAAAGAAAACTGCCACAACACGTTTTCAGAATATATTAACGTTGCTAACTGCCCAAACACGTTTTCGTAGGAGTTACACTCGAACTTCATCAGATACTGAAAAAAACATCACTTCAACACTTCCTTTTTATACATCTTTGTTAAAATACTTATTCAATTAACTAATTAAACCTTTAAAAAACCCTTGGTTAAAATTACATTTATATTAGTTATTTAAATGAATATTAACCAATTCCATGACATTATTTAATAAGACCAAGTTTAAATATAAAAACGCTTGCACTGATATGTAATATAGGTAATTTATATACTAAAAATTTTTAAAAACAGTAGAATCTATCAGATGTATTGTAGAAACACATATATGCTGTATATAAAAGGTAATATATAATATATAATAGGATGGGCTACATGCTCCCAGCAATGAAATCCAGTGTAAGTGGAATATGTAAAGATTGTATGTGTAAAAGGTTTTTAAACACTAACATTCCTTTAATTGTTTATACTATAATTTCACAGATCTAATAAGTTTAAGTAAAGGGGCAATGGATATGTGGTCATTCATGCCCGGAGGCTTGTTGGCTTCCAAAATAATTTGTCAATATGTCTCCCTAAATTCTAATTTTGTTTCCCAGGGGCCTCCCCTAGGCTCTTTAGGAACCATTTCCACCACATAAAAATAAAATTTAGCTTGGGGACATTGGAGGGTGTGTCTGTACAGGTCATTTCTAGAACTTTGCTTATGAATATCATTCATATGTTCATATATTCTACGTTTCAAAGTTCTTTCAGTTTTTCCTATGTAGAACCCCTCACAACCCTCGCACATAGCAATGTAAACCAACCCCTGGGAATTACAATTAGAGTAGTTAGATGCTGTTATCCATCTTTTCCTAGCTGTCACAAATATTTCTTGTTTGTGCATGATGTATTTGCATTGAGGGCATGCACTACACTTATATGTATCCTTAGATTTACTGGAAAATACTGAAGAATATTTTGTATTTTCTAAGAAATTCTTTATGTTGTAACCTTTCTGAAAAACAGTTTTAACCGATTTCCCCTTTAAATTAAATACATCTGTGAATTCATTAAATTTAACCCATTCACTTTCTACAATGTTTTTGATTGCATAAGCATTAGCACTAAAGTTAGTAACAAAGGTACTATTGTATCCTGAACCGGTCTCATCTTCCTGTTGACTATCTTTATGGGAATTAGATTGCATTAATCCCGTCCCTAAAATGGGTTTATATTTGCCCTGTCTATTGGAACACACTTCCCTTTGTATGTCCATAATTATTTCAATAGGATATCCCCTTTCCAAAAACATTTTCGTAAGTAAATCACATTCTCTAATGAAATCTTCTTCATTGGATGTCATACGGCAAGCCCGGATATACTGTCCTTTTATAATACCCTTCTTTTGATATAAGGGATAGACGCTAGTAAACATGATGTAAGTGTTGGAAAAGGTGGGTTTCCTGTACACAGTAGAACTAAACCCATTTTCAGTCACATGTAAGGAAACATCTAGATAATTGACATGACTGACAGTCACATGGTGTGTTAACTGCAAAAAGGTCTTACTTTGATTTAAGTACCAAATAAATTCTTCTAAAAATTTATCTGTGCCAGTCCAAAAGATACATATATCATCCAGGAATCTGGTGTATAAGTTCCAATACTTGGCGTACTTGCTATTGTTTATAAATTTTTTCACCCATACAGATAAAACTATGTCTGCACAAGTGTGGGCACAATTGGCCCCCAATGCCACCCCAGATTCCTGTTTGAAAAATTCACCTTGGAAATACAGAAAATTATTGTTCAGGACAAGTTCGGCCAGTTCGAGAGTTATACAGAGATCATTTTCACTGACCCCCTGGGCCATGTCGGAAAGCATCTTCAACCCAGGCTAACCTCACATCGTGGGGTAGAACAGAAAATAGATCAGATACATCAATAGTAACAAATTTGAGGCTCAGTACCTTTAAATCTGGAGTAATGTTCCCAAGAAACTCCCAAGAATCTTTTAGTAAATATTTATCTTTACCCCACAATTATTTCATTTTCCAATCTAAAAATTTGGACAAAGGAGAAATCTTGGAACCCTCGGACGCTACAATGGGTCTTAAAGGGGGATCTGAAACGTCTTTATGAACCTTGGGTACCCCAAAAATTGAGGGTACCCTAGGTGTTTTGTTTTCCAAATACAAGTAAGTATCATAGTCTATTACCCCCTGATTGAATAAATCTTTGATGGCCAAGTCTATCTTTTTGTATGAAATATTTATTTCGTTAATAGATACTTTACTGCATCTGTAAACATCATGCAGGATAGAATACATTTTACCATCGTAGATTATCTTGTCCATTATTATGATCCCCCCACCCTTGTCTGGTTCCACGATCCTGATATTTGGATCTTCTCTCAAAATTGTTAACAAGTGCTTTTCACCCACTTCCAAGTTGGATGTATTAGCATTAAACCTTATTTTGTCCCTGATTTGTTTCTCAATACTGTACTCTAGATTCCTCAGTTGGGGGTGAATGGGGGGATTAAAGGTACTATATTTCTTAGGTGTGTTTTTCTGTATCCTAATTGAGTTATTTCCAAACATATTCTCCAGATTTAATTTTCTAATAAACATTTTCACATCTATTATAACCTGTGCTAAATTACTATTCTGACTGGGTGCAAATTTAAAACCTTTAGTGAATAGACTAAAAATTCTTTGGTCACTTCTGTTGTAATTAAAAATATGGAATCCTGCTTGACTCACCACTTCATAACTGTCCCCTCGGACTATAGTAATATTGGAATCTGCATCTATTGCCAATTCCTGTTGTAACCCCCTCCCCTCTGTTGGTAGTGTCCCCTGAAAAAATGGTTATTATTTCCATTTTTGTTTCTGTTACGGATTCTCTCAGACCTCCATGGAAGGGGCTCAAAATTGCCTTCATTGGGCTCTAAACCATCAGTGGGTTTCGAATTGTGCATATTTTCCTCATAATGGGGGGACAAAATATGTAAATTAGATGCTTTTCCTTTACTTGACAATGTATAGCTGGTACCTGGGGGTGCTGGGTACTGTAGTCCTTCCCGATATTCTTTGATATCACGTTCAAGTTTTCTATATTTGCATTTTAAAATATCCTCACATTTTTTATCAACTTGGGTTCTGATATCATAATACCTTTTCTTTTCGGTTTCTATACTAAAAATCAAATCTTTAGTAATCTTTCATTATACATTTCAGTCAAATCTTTCATTTTACTGATTTCCCTATCATTGTTCCTGCTGATAGCTTGAACTATCTCCAGGCCACAACTGTTAAAAATGTTCAAAAGTTCTTTGTGGGATTCGCTTCCTTCCACATTATTCGTATACTTAAATATCCTTAGGCCTTTAGGTACAAAATGTTTGTTCAAACACTCATGTAAATATACATTATCCAAATTCAAAGTCTTGCACCTTAATTAAACTGTAATTTCTCCAAGGATTCTCTGTATGTATCGTTTGTTGTAGGCCTCACGTTTCCATCTTCAGCAAAGTGGAACAATAATTTTTGGCTGAGACAGTCTTTTAACTCCACAGGTGCGCTCGCTTCTTTAGCTGACAAAGAGGATGGTAACATTCCATTGTTTACATCCGTTGGACGCAAAAGGTTCGGGGTAGCTTGAAAATTAAAACTGCTACCTCCAGGAACATCCACATTTGTTCCTGGGCCCATACCACTGTTACCATGTCCAGGGGGGAGTTGGTCGCTATACCGTTGCTCCTGGTTACCACTCTCTTGATTGTTAAAATTCTTAGAAAGGATGGCAACAGGTCCTTGGCTTATCGGAGTAAGCAGATCAATAAGTTGTGCCAACTGTCCTGCAATTTTGTGGAACTCTCTCACCTCAGATCCTCTGGAACCTTCCTTCCAATTTGTGGGTGTGGTATAGCCTTCACTGTCCTCCATAGTAACAAACCACCAAGAAAAAAATGGAGTATGCCTGGTAAAAGGGCACAAACAAACAAAAGTACCAGTCATAGTGAACGTAACCACAAGATAGCTGTCCAGTAAATATAAAAATATGTAGAAAACTGCCACTACACGTTTTCTAGTTGAATGATGGTGCCACCAAGTAATAAAAATCTAATTTATTGAAATGTAAAAAGAAAACTGTCACAACATGTTTTCAGAATATATGGGGATCTGAAACGCCTTTATGAACCTTGGGTATCCCAAAAATTGAGGGTACCCTAGGTGTTTTGTTTTCCAAATACAAGTAAGTATCATAGTCTATTACCCCATGATTGAATATCTTTTTGTATGAAATATTTATTTCGTTAATAGATACTTTACTGCATCTGTAAACATATGCAGGATAGAATACATTTTACCATCGTAGATTATCTTGTCCATTATTATGATCCCCCCACCCTTGTCTGGTTCCATGACCCTGATATTTGGATCTTCTCTCAAAATTGTTAACAAGTGCTTTTCACCCACTTCCAAGTTGGATGTATTAGCATTAAACCTTATTTTGTCCCTGATTTGTTTCTCAATACTGTACTCTAGATTCCTCAGTTGGGGGTGAATGGGGGGATTAAAGGTACTATATTTCTTAGGTGTGTTGTTCTGTATCCTAATCGGGTTATTTCAAATCATATTCTCCAGATTTAATTTTCTAATTAACATTTTCACATCTAGTATAACCTGTGCTAAATTACTATTCTGACTGGGTGCAAATTTAAAACCTTTAGTGAATAGACTAAAAAATTCTTTGGTCACTTCTGTTGTAATTAAAAATATGGAATCCAGCTTGACTCACCACTTCATAACTGTCCCCTCGTACTATAGTAATATTGGAATCTGCATCTATTGCCAATTCCTGTTGTAACCCCCTCCTCCCCTCTGTTGGTAGTGTCCCCTGACAAAATGGTTATTTCCATTTTTGTTTCTGTTACGGATTCTCTCGGGCCTCCGTGGAAGGGGCTCAAAATTGCCTTCATTGGGCTCTAAACCATCAGTGGGTTCCGAATTGTGCATATCTTCCTCATAATGGGGGGGCAGAAATATGTAAATTAGATGCTTTTCCTTTACTTGACAATGTATAGTTGGTACCTGGGGGTGCTGGGTACTGTAGCCCTTCCTGATATTCTATGATATCACTTTCAAGTTTCCTATATTTGCGTTTTAAAATATCCTCATATTTTTTTTTTTATCAACTTGGGTTCTGATATCATAATGCCTTTTCTTTTCGGTTTCTATATTAAAAATCAAATCATTAGTAATCTTTCATTATACATTTCAGTCAAATCTTTCATTTCACTGATTTCCCTATCATTGTTCCTGCTGATAGCTTGAACTATCTCCAGGTCACAACTGTTAAAAATGTTCAAAGGTTCTTTGTGGAATTCGCTTCCTTCCACTACATTATTCGTATACTTAAATATCCTTAGGCCTTTAGGTACAATATGTTTGTTCAAACACTCATGTAAATATACATTATCCAAATTCAAAGTCTTGTACCTTAATAAAACTGTCTGTATTTTGTCCAAGGATTCTCTGTCTGTATCGTTTGTTGTAGACCTCACGTTTCCATCTTCAGCAAAGTGGAACGATAATTTTTGGTTGAGCCAGTCTTAACTCCACAGGTGTGCTCGCTTCTTTAGCTGATAAAGTTAGAATTGGGGCCTCGTATAACAGTGAGGGCAAGAAGTAGGTTTTGGCAAGGGTAATTTTGGTAGCTGATGTAAGAAAGCTTTTATTCCTGTATAGAATGCCTAGTTATTGTTTTATTTTATTTATTTTTTTACTGTTTTGCATGTGTAGGTCAAAATTGAGATTATTATCATTTGTGACACCTAGTAGATTGGTACGCTGAACCAATTCAATTTCAGTATTGTTGGTTTATGGGTGAAGAGAAGGAGCTTTGTTTTTTTTGGGGGGGGGTTCAGCATTGGACAGCTATGTTTCTATACAAGAGAAAGCTTGATGAGTTAATGTGTCAGATATGCAGATGATAGTCATCTACATATTGGATTAGACTGCCTTCACAGGACGATGTATGTAAGTTATTGATGAAGACACTAAATAGTAATGGGCCAAGCATGGATCCTTGAAGGGCTCAACGGCCATGAGTGCCTGAAGTTCTGAAACCCTTCTGGGTGAGGTGATAGCTAGTAGGAAAGCAGTCTTCCAGGAGAGGTATCTCAATTGTGCTGAAGCAGCAGGTTCGAAGGGTGGTAAAAAGAAGTTATGTCTTACCATAACGTTCCATCTGTATTGTTGATACTTGTTCAGTCATTACGCATGGGTATCGGTTCCGACCTCGGAACTGAGCCAGCCATCTTCCAAGCTCGCGTCAGCTACAAACTCTCGAGCTAAACTCTTACCCATAATTCCCCTCTCCCTGTTACCTCAGACTGAGTCTGCAAGTCAAAAGAAGGTAGAGGCTACCTCTGTTCAAATGACCTAACAGAACCGGATGGTGAGATCCACTAGAAGCCACAGGAGGGGGAAAGGGGGGAGGGTCATAATGACTGAACAAGGACCAACAATACAGATGGAACGTTATGGTAAGACATAACTTCTTTATCTGATATTGTTAATCCTCGTTCATTCCTTACGTATGGGACAGAGTCCCCAGCTACCTCTATTCCTGGGAGGCTCTCATGGAAGGACATTCCTGAGCACCATAGAACCAAAAGATGCTCTTCCCCTGGAGGCCAAATCCAATTTGTAATGATTGATGAAGGTATGAGGTGTAGCCCAAGTTGCAGCTGCACAGATGTCATGTAAAGAAGCTCTGGCATGGAAGGCAGCAGAAGTTGCCACCGACCTTGTAGAATGAGCCTTCATGGTAGTAGGCAATGGGATATTACGTTGTGTACAAATGAAAGTCACACAGTCTTTCAGCCATCTAGCTAATGTGACCTTATCAACAGCAGATCCTAATCTAGGTCCAGAATAGGCCAAAAATAATTGGTCAGATTTACGAGAGGACCTAGTCCTGTTCAAATAAAAACTGATTTGCCTGTGAATATCTAGGGTATGTAGGCAATACTCTCCTCTATTTGAATGTTTGGGAAAGAAAACTGGTAATTCAATGGTTTGATTAATGGACATTTCAGAGAACATTTTTGGCAGAAATGAAGGATTAGTTCTCAAAGACACTATCTCTATGAAAAATTAAGTATGGACTCTTGATGCATAAAGCTTGAAGCTCAGATACATCTGGCAGAAGTAATGGTGACCAAAAACAAGGTTTTCCATGACAAATATCTGAGGTCGCAAGAAGAAGCTGGTTCGAAGGGTGGCACTGTCAGACCTTGTAGAACTAAGGACAGATCCCATGGCTGAATAGGTTCTCTAAAAGGGGGCTTCAAATGATTCACACCTTTTATGAAGGTCTTGTATAATTTGTGACATAAGAGAGGAGTCTTGGACACCCTCATGGAAATTAGACATTGCAGCCAAATGAACTCTAATGGTAGAGGCCGATAGACCCGATTGAAATACGTCAGCCAGATACTCTAGTATTATCGACAATGGTGCTGAGAAGGGATCTACTTGTTTTTCTTTCAGCCAACAGGTAAATCTTTTCCACTTGCTTAGATAAGTAATTCTAGTGGAAGACTTATGAGATGCAATAAGAATGTCCCGTACTGGTAAAGAAAGATCATTCTGCCTGGCAATCGAGGGAATTGGAGGAGCCAAGCTGTGAGCTTCAGGCTGTCCAAGCTGGGATGAATCAGGTTCTGCGGATGTGAGATCAACTCCGGGGTTGGATGGAGAATCCATAGTTGATCTAGCAGGTGAGGCCAAAGGAAGGGGAACCAAATCTGACTAGGCCAATATGGTGCTATGAGGATCACCTTGCTCTTCAACCGACGGGCTTTCTTCAGAAACTGGGGAATGAGGGGAAAAGGTGGGAATGCATAAAGAAAACCCGAGGGCCAATCGTGGACTAGAGCGTCCCTGGGTGACTGTCCCCCGGAGGGGGAATCAGGGAGAAGTAGGTGCTGCATTTGTAGTTGGTCGGGGATGCAAAGAGGTCGCAGCAAGGGCGGCCCCAGTGTTGGAAGATCTCCGCCGCTATCAAGGGATTCAGGGACCACTCATGAGGTTGTAGAATGCACCTGCTGAGTCTGTCTGCTATCATGTTGGAACTCCCGGGAATGTGCATTGCTAGAAGAAAACGGTTGGTAGCCATCGCTCACTGCCATATCATCATGGCCTCTCGACAAAGGGGGTAAGATTTGGTTCCACCTTGTGTTTTGATGTACCAGACCACCGCCATGTTGTCTGACTGAATCACAATCGTCCCAGATGGCAGCAGGGGATGGAATGCTTGCAACGCCATAAGCACCGCCCTCAGCTCTAGAACATTTATATGCAGTTGGGCCTCCAATTCGGACCAAGTGCCTTGGAC
This sequence comes from Protopterus annectens, assembly GCF_019279795.1. Lineage (NCBI taxonomy): Eukaryota > Metazoa > Chordata > Ceratodontiformes > Protopteridae > Protopterus > Protopterus annectens. Next base: position 206,240,063 of record NC_056745.1, read on the forward strand.
TGTCTGTCCCTGACATAGCCCCCCCTCCCACCCCATCAGGAAGGCGTCCGTGGTCACTGTTGCCTTGGGTTGCTGGGGGGGAGAAGAGGCAAGACCATTGTGACGGGTTGTGGGTCATCCAATTTAAATCCTGTTTGCACCGGCAGGTTACTCGAATCTTGGCTGAAAGAGGATGCTGAAAAGGATACCATTGGGTGAGCAGTAGCCATTGTAGAAGCCTCATATGAAACCTGTTAAGGGGAACAATGGTGATGGAGGCTGCCATGGAACCCAACAGCTGTAGGGCAGAGTGAGCTGTGGATTTCTCCCTTCAAAGGATTGGAATCAGTTGTTGCTTTATCCTTAGAATTCTGTGCTCTGGAATGGATGCTCTGCAATTCTTTGTATCCAAGATGACCCCTATGAATTCTGTGGACTGAGATGGGGTGAGACAGGATTTTTGCCAGTTTATGGTTATGCCTAGTCTTTGTGCAGCGAGGAGAGAGTATGCCAGGGCTTCTTCCAACAGATGTCTGGTGGGGCGGAAATGAGCCAGTCGTCTAAGTATGGAAACACCTGGAATCCTTGTAGTCGCAAGTGAGCTGTGACGACTGCCATGAACTTTGTGAAAACTCTGGGGGCTGTAGAGAGTCCGAAAAACAGTACTCTGAACTGGTAATGACTGGCTCCCGCACAGAAGCACAGAAATCTTAGCACAGAAATCTTCTTGATGACCTGTCCACTTTTATGTGGTAGTACGCATCTTGAAGATCTATCGAGCACATCCAATCGTCTTTTTCCAAAAGCGGGAGGATATACTGTATTGTGACCATCCAGAATTTCTGTACTCTCACAAACTTGTTCAATTCACTGAGATCCAAACTTGGTCTCCAGTCCCCGGTTTTCTTTGGCACCAAATATAGTCTTGAGTAGAATCCGGACCCTATCTGGTCTGGAGGGACTATTTGGATGACTCTTTTTCTTAGCAGCTTTTCTATCTCTAGTGCTACTTCTTCCCTTTGACTGGGTGGAACATCGGGAAGGCTTTTTGAAGGGACAGGACAAAGATCGAAGGGGATATGATAACCTCTGGTTATAATCCTTTGTTCCCAAGAATAGGTGGTGATGGTTAGCCAGGCAGAAGGGTACAAGGAGAAACGACCCCAACCACCTCCAGAGGAAAGGAGTTGGGCCGCTCTTCAGGAGTGCTGGTAGGATTGGCCAGGAAAAGTGTCCCTGGAACCCTGGTTACGCAGACTGCCTCTGCCCCGAAAGGGGCGTCTTCCCTCTGCGATTCCCCCTCTGCCTCTAGGGGAGAACTCGGCCTGTGTGTCACAGAAAAGACCCCGACATTTCTTGAAACATATCTTCCCACTCTTTTGGTTTCGGGAGAAAGCACGTTGAGGGGAAGAATAACGGACACCTATTGCAGAAAGGGTCTTACCGTCCTGTTCACATCTGGCCAGTGTGCTTTTAACTTTGGGTCCAAACAACGAAGAGGTTTCAATGGGAGTGTTAAGAAAGGAAGCCTTAAAGGGTTCCGCAAAATTGCACAAGCGCATCCAGGCTTGTCGTCTCAAGACCACAGCTGAACCCGCCTCTCTTGCTGCTCCTTTTGATGCGTGAGATATCAGTTGCATGGAGGAGTTAGATACTGACTCAATGGTGGCCAGCTGAGAGGCCACTTGGTCACGGACCTCATCAGACACGGCACCAGCCAAGGTTTCAGAGAGCTCGGAAATCAAATCCCTTTGAAACCTGGTAAAGTGTGCCATATAATTCAGAGACCTGATAGCAAAGGTCGCTGATGCAAAGGTGCGCTTCCCTATCCTGTCCAGTGCCCGGAACTCTGTTAGGTGGGTGGACAGTCTGGCTTTCTTCTTCCGCCAGATCCTTTTTGGTTGCGGCCGCCACCACCAGAGCATCCACAGGAAAACCTGTAGACCAATGGGGATCCGTAGCAGGAGGGGACAAAATCTTATCTGGCCTCTGGGGAATAACCTCGATGGTGTCAGGAGCCTTCCACGCACACTGCATGATGAGCCGGACAAGTTCATCGGCAGGTGGAGTAACCCAGGAGGTAGGAAGCCGGGTGCGAAAAGCCTGCACAAACAAAGACTCCTCAGAGGTCGGATTAGAGGGCTGCCAGTCACCTCTCTGTTTAAGGATTTTGAGGATATCATCAAAGGATACCTCAGAGGGTGACCGAGGGGATCCTTCCCCATCATCAAAGTCTGTGTCTTCAGTGAGGGACTCCTCTGTGGAGTCCATGTGCTTCCTCTTGCACAAACTTTTCCGGTGAACTTCCTCAGAGGGGGAAGCTGGGGAAGACAATGGAAAGGGGGTTTCCTGTGGGAATATGTCCTGAGGCCCTTGCGCCCAGTGTCCACTAGGTGCGACCTGTGAACACAGTGTACCAGAGAAGGGCGGGGGGATAGACAGCACAGTATCGCCAGCAGAAGCCAGAGCCTTATCCATCAGTTGGAAGGCTGGTCCACCTGCAGAGGGGTGAGTGTCCAGGACAGGGGTCACCCCTCCCCTAAATGGCTCAGCCTGTCGACCCGTAGTCCCCGGATGGCTGTGAAACAACAAATTACGCTTGTCACAACTGTCATCCTGGGTTGTAGCAAAACTCTCTTGTCACAAAGGTAACTGCGGTTCCTTAGTGAGATCCATAAAGGGAACCGTAGAGGGGGAAGACTGTGCTATATCAATGGACTTCAAAGGCAATGAATGAGGAGAATAAGAAGGGGTCTTTGGCGATGGGTGATCACCTCCCAAGAAAGGATAGGTCCTGGGGGGGGGGGGGATACCTCTGGCCAAAAGCACTTGATCCACACGACGCAAGATGTCATGTTCGGAAAGGCTTCTAGTGGACCTCACGGATACTGAGGGAGAAACAGGTCTGTCCACAGAAGAAAGCTCGGTGCCCACCTCACCAGTCCGCACTGAGAACAACAGTGCAGAGAGAGACTGGACTACAGGTGTCTGCACCAAGGAAATCATCAGTGCAGAGGTCACTGTCTGCACTGACAAAAGGATCGATGCCGAAGTGGTTGCCAGTACCGAAGCTGGAACTGACAAATTTAGTGCAAATAACTGAGCCGTTGGTTCCGAGAAAGATGTCGGAGCCAACGTGGTCAAGGTCTGCGCCGACTGAACAGTTGGTGCTGGTGTAGTAGTCGCAATAGTCTGAACCGAGGAGCTCCTCTGTACCGAAAAAGCAAAGGCTACAGGAGAAGACTGAGCCGAGATCACTGGCGGCGCCTAAGGTCTAGGCACAGAAAGCACTAGGGCCGACTGAGTGAGCTCCGAAGCAGAAACTTTAGCCTTCTTAGGTCTTGGTTGGCGGGAGTCCCCAGCCGAGGACGAAGGCAAAGACCTGGCCTTAGTAGGATCATCCAAAATTTTCTTATGGGCTCTAGGAAGGGTTGAAACCTCCGACCCAAAAATAGCCTCTGAAAAGGGAGATTCGAGAAGTCCCTTCAGCAACAACTTATTTTTCCTTTCAATCGAAGTTCTTTTAGAAAAAATGTTTACAAATACCACAGGGCGGGTCGACAGATAAGTGGGACGCACCCAAGCAATAAACTCACAAAAAGTGTGCATCTGATGTAGGTAATTTGTGTCCACAATCAGAACACCTTTTAAATCCTGGACTAGCTTTTTTATCTGCCATGATAGAAAAGGAGACAGAAGAAACGGTACCAGCAATGGTACATAAGAATACCCAAAGGTAATGAAGAAAAGGAAGGGATTACCAACGATGGTAAGGGAGAAAATACCTTGCGGTAAAAAGTGCAGAGTAAAAGGAAGAAAACTCAAGAAAATATGGTCACTAAATGCGATAGGGTAAGAGACAACAAATTTGAAACTTTTCTGACAGAAAGGTTATATAACAGACTAGTCTGACAACAAATATCTATACTTAGCTCAAGAAAAGCAGCTTGACACGACCGAATGGCAACGTGGCAAACAAAATCTGAAGTAACAGGGAGAGGGGAATTATGGGTAAAGGTTAGCTTGAGAGTTTGTAGCTGACGCGAGCTTGGAAGATGTCCGGCTCGGTTCTGAGGTCGGAACCAATACCCATACGTAAGGAATGAACAAGGATAAACAATATCAGATGGTTAGTTTTTCCAAAACATAATTCAGGTCCCAGGATGGCAATGGTGGCCTTCTGGGAGGTCTGATATTAGAAGCCCCTCTGAGGAATTGTTTAATCAAAGGTTGCGAGAAGAGAGGCTGCTCTATCGAAACGAGCTGAAATGGCTGAGGCATGGATTTTAATAGAAGAGAAGGAGAGGCCACTATTGAGCAACTCTGCTAGGTAGTCCAGGATAAGAGGAATGGAAGGTTGTGAGGTACTGCCCCCACTGGACTGGCTCCAGGAGCAGAATCTTTTCCATTTCCCTGCGTAAGATTTTCTGGTGCTGAGCCTTCTGGCCTCTGTGATAATGTCTAGGACCTGTTTGCATAACAGGGGCCCCTTGCAAGTCTGGGTGCAGCATCCCCCCCACCTGGGTCAAGAGGTCTGAGATCAGGGGAAGCTGCACGGAAGGCTGTAATGGCAGGTTGCGCAGTAAGGGGTACCAATGCTGTCTGGGGCAATCTGGAGCAATAAGGATGGCCTATGGTCTCTCCTCAATTATCTTGATTAGTACCTTGGGGATAAGAGGCAGAGGAGAGAATGCATACACAAAGAGGAAATTCCAAGGGAAGGTCAAAACATCCACCTTCCATGCTAGGTGGCGATACTCCCTGGTACAGAATTGTTTCAGCTGGTGGTTGAGGTGCAAAGCAAAGAGATCCACCTCTGGAGTTCCCCACTCCTGAGTGACATGAAAATTATTTTTCTGTGGAGCTGCCATTCGTTGGGGTCCAGTAAGTTTCTGCTTAAGTGGTCTGCCAGGGTGTTGTTGATTCCTGGTAGGTACTGAGCAATTAGATGTAATCCCATGGAGGAGGCTGTCAGCCAGAGGTTCATGGCTAGCTTGCACCGAGGGTAAGAGTGGGTCCCCTCCGTTTGCTGATGTGCCACATTACTGTGTAGTCTGTTTTGATATGGAAAACCCCTGGCCTGAGGTGCGGTTTGAAGGATGTCAGAGCCTTTTGTACTACCATCATTTCCTTCTGATTGATGTGTAAGGGAAGGTGCTGGGCATCCCAAAGCCCTTGGGTGCACCTGCCAGCTAGGCCTGCTAGGTGAGCGCCCAAAGCAATGTTTGAGGCATCGGTGGTGATGGTCTGCTTGGTAGGGTGGAGGATGAAGGGAAGACCCTTGTTTTTGGCATAGGCCCCTGCCCACCACAGAAACTCAGCCCTTATACAGGGGAACAGAGAGAGAGAGAGGTCTCTAGAGGCTGAGAGTGCTGACACCAAAGGTTCTTTAGATACCACTGACATTTCCTCATGTGGAGCCTGGCCAGAGGAATTAGGATGCAAGATGCCATGTACCCCAAGGCTTGCAGGAACTTCCTCGCAGTGAGGTGACTTCTGGAAGCCAGCTGGGTAAAGTAGAGAGGCAGGAAGCTCTGCTTTTCTGGGGATAGGAAGGCCTTTTGGGATGCTGTGTCTAGCAGTGCTCCCAAGAAAATGATCTTCCTGGAGGGTGTTTACTTTGATTTCTTCTCGTTGATGGTGAACCCTAGGAATTTAGGAGAGTTTTGACAAAGAGAAGGTCCTGGAGCAGCTTTTCTTTGCATTCTGCCTGAATAAGGCAGTCGTCCAGATAAGGGTAAAGCTGTATATTCCTCTGTCTGCAAATTGCTATGGCCGGGGCTAAGCATTTGGTGAATACTCTAGGAGCAGTATTAAGCCAAAGGGTAACACAGAGAACTGAAAATGTTGTGAGCCTGCTCTGAAGCGTGGGAATTTCCTGCAGGATTCCCTTATGGGGATGTGGAGGTAGGCATCTTTTAGGTCTAGGGTCACTAACCAGGCATTTTTTGCAGCATAGGCAGCAGCTGCTGCAAAAGTTAGTATTTTGAATTAGGGGACCACCGGGGAGGTGTTCAGAATGGAGAGATCCAAATGGGGTGCCAAGTGCCCTCTTCTGGAACATGGAATAATCTGGAATAAAAACCTTTGCCTGTTTGATCTGAGGGGGCAGGTACTACTGCCCCCTGGGATATGAGTGTTTGGACCTGTTTCAATGCCTCTGCCCACTGATTTGGAGGTAAGTCTGGGTACCCTCTTGGAATTGGGAGTTCGTTGAAAGAGAATTTGTATCCGTAAATGATCTTTAAGACCCATTGGGTCTTTGTTATAAAAAGCCAATTTTCTTTGCAGAGGGAGAGCCTTCCTCCTAGCTTTTGGTGAGTGAAAGGAGGGCGGGGGTGTGTCATTGAGAGTTTTTGCCATAGAAGGATGGCTTAGAACTCCCTGCTTTTGGGGTGGAAGTGGTCCACTGTTTGGTTCTCAGCTTTCCCTGGGATAGGGGCCTGGATGGTCTGTCCTGCGGGGCTTACCTTGCCACTGTCTGCTAGGTGCAGGGAAGGACTAGTGCTTAGGGGGAAAGTTCCTGCTGAACCTAGGAGGTTGAATCTGAAAGAAATCTTTTACTGTTTGCATAGATTTTGCTTGGTCTTCCATTTTTTTAAGCACCTCTTCTGTTTTTACTCCAAACAAGCGGTCCTTATCCAAGGGTGCATCAATTAATTTAGACTTGACGTGATCAGGGAGAGGTTGTTCCTTCAACCATGCATGTCTCCTAATGACAGATCCTGACACTGCTGCCCTGCTTGAGGCTTCTAAAGTGTAATGAGTGTTTGGGCACTTGACAAGTAGAGTGCAGTAAATCTGCTAACTCTTTCAAACTGGCACAGTCAAAAAGGTTGAAATCTTTTGCTGTAATAGTTCCAAACAGTGTTGTTGATATTTTAACATATGGAACTGACAGTTGAGTGCTCTGATAGCTAAGGTTGCAGAAGTGTATACTTTTTTACCCCATCTCTCCAGAGCCCTGGAATCCTTGACGGAAGGAATAGGATTCTTTGCAGAACCAGTTTTAGCTCCTTTAGGTCCCTGAGTATTGACCTCTGGGTCTGCAGCAGGATTTTTGTATATGTATTTGTGAGAATCCAGTACTCTGTAATACCCGTCAGGTTTACTGGGAGCAGGTGGTAGGGCATCAGGGGCTAAACTGGATTCATGGAAAACATCATCCACCACTTCTAAGATAGGGGGGATGGCCAGAGGTCTGTGCTGGGGCAGGTCCAGAAACTCTCTTAGTCTTTTCTTAGACTGAAAAAAGTCCTGAGATTCCCATTGGAAATGTTCCCGGAGGGTGTGAAAGGTTTCCCCAAAGGAAAGGTCTTCTGGTGGGGAGGTAGAAGGAATGGATTTCTCTGCATCTGAATCCTCATAAGCAGTCAGAGGTTGTTCCTCTTCAAAATCTGAACAATCAGATTCCTCAGAATCCTGTTCTGTCAAAATTTCAAGAGAAGGGTGTCTTTTCCTTTTAGAAGTTGTGGCCTGACTACCCCTAATAAGGGAGAGAAGATCCTCCGCCATTCTAAGCATTTGGGCTTGAGGTGATGGAGCAGGAGCAAGATGGTGGCTAGAGGCAGATTTTCTAGGAGTGGCCTGGCTTCTAGGCCTAAGGGTATCCATTGGTCTGACAGAAACGGTAGTCGGATGAGATGTCGTTTTTTGTCTAGATTCGGTAGTGTGAGAGGCCTCCTCAGACGTCGATGCCTGCATCGCAGCTCCAGACCCCCCTGAGGCAGAGAGAGCCAAAGGCTCGGAAGACTAAGAAGACTTCTGCAGCATACCGGACTCCGAAAGGGTCTCAGTAGAGGCCTACGTAGATATCTTATCAGGCATCAAGGGATGAGAAAGTGCCTCACTGAATTCTGGAGAACTGATGACCTGGTAAACGGTAGAGTTGTCAGAAGACTTAGCCTTGTGTGGTCTGTCTCTATCTTTATCGCTACGCTTTTTCAGAATGTCAATGGATTGTTGGCTGACGGACACCATTTCGGAATGCGAAGATAAAAGACGAAAATACCTGTCTACAATAAGAGTTCTACGGTGAATGGTTCTCACGTTAAAGACGGCACAGAACCAGCAACAGGGGCCGTCGTGGTCTGGACCTGAACAAGTGACGCAGTATGAATGGAAGTCTTGGTGTGGGATCTGCTTTCCACAGGCGAGACAATTGTTAACTTTTTCGGACATTGGCTAGTGCAAGAAAAAAGGATCACCAAGGGGGTACTTAGCTTTAGACGTTTTCAGCTGTAATTCAAACTCTGGTAGAGACCGACCAGCACACTTGTGAACTGCTTCTATTGGCTCCACAACAAGAAAGACTGATGTAATGGTGTCGGCTGCCTTGCTTTATAGCACTGATGACCTTACATCTGTCTACAGGTGACAGCAGCTGATGCAGAAAAACATTGACTCTGGTATTCGGGCCGGCCGAGGGCTACCACAGCAGGGATAACCCACAGGTGATGACTGCAACAGTGAAGCACGAAGAACATCTGAAGATTTATGTCACTTTTATTTTTCAGCCAGGCAGTCCATGCTTTGTCATAGTCTTTCATTAGAATTTTACTTCATTTGGTGAGCCATGGGTTACGGGTATTTTTTATTCTTTTATTTGCTAAGGGGCTAGGAAGTTAACAATGCTTAGGAAGGTACTGTTGAAATGTTCAACTGCATCATTAAGGGGAAGTCTTTTTAGGATGGACCAGTCTATAACTTTTAGAGATTCATTAATTACCTCTTTACTGAACTTTTGTAGGTTACGTGTAGTTTTGAACTTGCATTGCTTTGTGAATTGAGGGATAGTCCTGTGAGAATAGGCTAGTAGGTGGTCACTTAAGGAGTTGGGGAGTGTGCCTGAGGATGTAAAGTTATAAGGATTAAAGACTAGTATCCAGTCTAGGGTGGAGGGTTGTATGTTATTTTTGGTATATCTGACAGGAGTACTTATACGTTGAGTAAAGACACAGATGTTTATACTGTTTGTTGGGTGGTGTGAAGTTAGTGTCGGCAAGTAATGTTTTCATTTGGTATTGTTTCAGATGTCCAGGCTAGAATATTTTCTAGAATGGGAATGTTTTGCCAAGGAGAGATGTATAACACAACTATGCAGATGTTCTTAAATGAGTTAAGTTTTAGAAATGTTATAAGGATTCGGCTGTGCAGAAGTTTGGTACAGTATTTGAGTATGGGGATACTATCATGTTGTTAGGGAAAATTTGGGCTATTCCACCACCTTCTTATGTGCTCCGATTACTCTGATAATGCTTCAACCAGGGAAAAGAATTTTAATATCTTTTACTTCTGGCTTTAGCCAAATCTCTGTAATAGCAAGGGTGTCTGGGTTACAGTGCGTTAACCAGGCATGAAAGAATATCAGTTTGCTGCACATGCTCCTGACATTAAGAGTGATAAGTTTTAGTTTTTTTGCCTGTGTAGCAAGAACAGGATCTGGGTTGGGGTGAATGCCCCTCTACAAGTTTAAGGCTGTGAAAAAACGTCTTGTTGTTTTAGGAATTTTAGGTAATTTGGGTATTTGTATTAGTTTTAGGTTGTAGTGGTTAGTATTGATTTCTTTAGGGTGGGAACAAAATATTAAAATGGAAGTTTTATCACCAAAGACAACTTATCTGCCCGGCAAAAAAAGCACAAGTCATACATCATTCCTCAACAGCCTCACAGAAGCATACTCTTTGGTGGGAGTAAAGCAGTGAAGGGCTTTGCACCCATACTTGTCTTTTATTCAGCTCAGCTTGAGCTGCTTGACAGTTTGGGCATGTGGAAGGTGCACCAAAGATTTGGACACTGGTTGGCTGTTATATCCTTGGCAGGATATAACCCATATACCTAAGACTACTGTGGCAATGATCAAGATGAAAAACATCATATAATCAAGAGAACTATCATGCAAATTATGTGAAAGTAATAACTCATTTGTCAATATTAACATTGCAGGTCCAAACAAAAAAGCAAAGAGTACTAAATTAAATTAAGTAGTGCAGGATGTAAATAGCAATATTACAAAAGGCACATTTGGATAGAAATGCACATGTAAACCTGGCAAAGAAAGGATATCAGGATGGACATTCAGCAGATAATCAGAGGAAAAGGGGTAGTAACACTTACTGTAAGGACAACTCAAATAGTGATAGAAGAGGAAGCAAAGACAATAATGGTAGAGTTGTGGAGGTAGGGGATTATTAGGTTGGAGGGATGCACTTTCATGTATTTATATTCCATCTAAAACTACTATTACTGAGGTTTGGTAAAACCTTGGGAGAAATAAGCTTTCACCACAAATCATTATTTATGGGTAGGGACTAGATCCTAAATGGCAATAATAAGGATGGCTCAGGGGGACCTGTAAGAAAAAATCTAACAAAAGAGGTTAGATTTCTCAAAAAGTTTATAAGAATATCTGGTATGAAAGATGTTACTTTAGTAGCAGGAACTTCGACAGAATTTACAGATTATTCCTTAAGATAAGATAACTGGGCCAAATTGGACAGAATGTTATTCCATATGAGCAAATTTACTTAACTGAAGGCTACAAAAACCACCCACCAACTGCATCAGCTCATGCACTAATAAAAAAAAAAAACTAAAATGATGCAGGGTAATTACATAAAAACAAGAGAGACACGGGCACTTTCCTATTTGTCATTAAAAACAGAGTAATTTGAGGAATGGATTGTGGTCGTGATTCAATAATTATTAAGGAAGAAAGAAATTACTTCAGGAGGGACAGCTACTGAATGGTTTAAAATTAAAAAATAAGTTATGTACTCACAATAACATTAGTTAGACTTCATTTGTCATCAACCTGTGGGATGTCGGATCCGGACCAGATCCGAGATGGCAGCTTCACCAGCATCTGATCCGAGCTCCAAGCTCCTCCCCTTACCCATAATACCCCTCCATCTCCTTCCTTCCCTCAGATCAAGTTTGCTATACCCCTCACATGAACCCGATCCAATAACCTTTACTAACAAAGAAAAAACAGGAGAGCCCCAAAGGCGTTCTCTCTCCTGCCTGCCAATGCAGAAAACATAATGAGAAGGTCAGGGGGAAGGAGGGAGGGACGGTTGATGATAAATGAAGTCTAACTACTCAGAATGTTATGGTGAGTACATAATTTCTTTATCTAAAGTAGTTGACTTCATTTGATCATCAACCTGTGGGACAGAATCCCCAGCTACCAAAACCTTGGGTGGCCCTCATGGAAGGATATTCCGGAGCACCGCAGAGCCAAAGGATGCTCTCCCCCTGGAAACCATGTCTAATTTATAATGAGAAATAAAGGTGTGAGATGTGGACCAAGTAGCCGCAGAACAAATATCATCCAAAGACACTCAAGATCAAAAGGCTGTTGACGTAGCCATGGACCTAGAAGAATTGGCATTTACCCTACCCGGAAGGGACAAACCTTTGTCTTTGTAAACCTGAAGGATACAAAGGGAAATCCATCTGGCAATGGTTACCTTAGAAACTGGTTTGCCCAGAAAGGGAGTAGCAAAGGACACAAACAACTGATCAGACTTGCGATAGGCTTTAGTCCTGTGCAAGCAGAAATGTAGCTGTCTATGCACATCTAATAAATCCAATTTATATTCACCCCTGTTCTGAAAATTTAGAAAAAAACAGGTAAATTGACTGACTGAATGATATTTGTTTCCAAGGCCACTTTCAGAAGAAAAGAGGGATTAGTACGAAGTGAAACCCTGTCTTTATGAAAAATCATATATGGAGGTTTGTCAGATGATGCCTGGAGTTCTGACACTCTCCTAGCCATGGTAATAGCCACTAGAAAGGCTGTCTTCCAGGACCTGGATCAGCAGGCTTGAAGGGCGCAGCAACCAAAGTTTGTAAAACTAGGGTAAGGTCCCAAGGAGGGGTAGGATCTTTAACTGGGGGTCTTAAAAGAAAGGTATTTTTAATAAAGGTTTTGCAAAGTCTGGAGGAAGCTAAAGAGGCTATGTTTTCACCTACAGGGAAATTGGAAATGGCAGTCAGTTGAACTTTTACTGTAGATGACCTGGCACCCTGCTGGAAAATGTATGCCAAGAACTCAAGGACCGCTGGAACAGGAGCTGTGAAAGGGTCTAAATCTCTCTGAGAAGCCCAGATAGAGAAACGCTTCCATTTGCTATGGTATATTTTTTGTTTGCTGTGAGAGTGTTGATGGAGAAAGTACAGAGAAGGTCAGAAGGAGTTGCATTGTGTCTTTGTGGATTTAGAGAAAGCACATGACAGGGTGCCTAGAGAGGAGTTGTGGTATTGTATGAGGAAGTCGGGAGTGTCAGAGAAGTATGTAAGAGTGGTACAGGATATGTATGAGGGTAGTGTGACAGCGGTGAGGTCTGCGGTGGGAGAGACGGATGCATTTAAGGTGGAGGTGGGATTACATCAAGGATCAGCTCTGAGCCCTTTCTTATTTGCAATGGTGATGGACAGGTTGACAGACAAGATCAGACAGGAGTCCTCGTGGACTATGATGTTTGCAGATGACATTGTGATCTGTAGTGAGAGTAGGGAACAGGTGGAGATATGCTCTAGAGAGAAGAGGAATGAAGGTCAGCAGGACTAAGACAGAATATATGTGTGTGAATGAGAGAGAGGATAGAGGAATGGTGAGGATGCAGGGAGTAGAGGTGGCGAAGGTGAATGAGTTTAAGTACTTGGGATCAACAGTACAGAGTGTGGAAGAGAGGTGAAGAAGAGAGTACAGGCAGGACGGAGTGGGTGGAGAAGAGTGTCAGGAGTGATTTGTGACAGATGAGTAAGAGTGAAAGGGAAGGTCTACAAGAGGGTAGTGAGATCAGCTATGTTATATGGATTGGAGACAGTGGCATTGACAAAAAGGCAGGAGTCAGAGCTTGACGTGGCAGAGATGAAGATGTTAAGATTTACACTGGGTGTGACAAGGATGGACAGGATTAGGAATAAGTATATTAGAGGGTAAGCCCAGGTTGGAAGGTTTGGAGACAAAGCCAGAGAGGCAAGATTACGTTGGTTTGGACATGTGTTGAGAAGGGATGCAGAGTATATTGGGAAAAAGATGCTAAGGATGAAGCTGCCAGGTAACAGGAAAAGAGGGAGGCCTAAGATAAGGTTTATGGATGTGGTGAGAGAGGACATGCAGGTGGCTGGTGTGACAGAGCAAGATGCAGAGGACAGGAAGAAATGGAAACAGTTGATCTGCTGTGGCAACCCCTAACGGGAGCAGCCGAAAGAAGAAGAAGAAGAAGATTTTTCTGGTAGGCGATTTATGAGCTGCCACCCAAATAGTTCTGACCGGGGAAGACAGACCGGGAGTCCTAGTAATCAAGGGAACTGGAGCAGCCAAGCAGTGAGCTTCAGACTGCCCAGGTCTGGATGAGGAACTCTCAAGGGGTGTGAAATGAGATCCGGTATCAGATCCAAGATCCAAGGAGGAACTATCAGATGAGACCAAAGAAAGGGAAACCATACTTGACGAGGCCAGAATGGGGCAATGAGGATGACTCTGCTCCCCAACTGGCGAACCTTCTATAGAAATTTTGTCATGAGAGGTAAAGGAGGATAAGCATAAAGAAGATCGGGAGGCCAACCATGGACCAGAGCATCCCTGGTGGATTCCCCCTGTGGGGAGATCAGAGAGAAGAACTCGCTGAACTTCGCTTTGGAAGAATATGTGAAGAGATCGCAGCAAAACTGACCCCACTCGAGGAAGATCTACTCCACCACAGAAGGATTCAGAGACCACTCGTAAGGCGTCAGGATAGTTCTGCTCAGTATGTCCGCCAGAATGTTGGATCGACCCAGAAAGTGCATTGCTACCAGCAAATGGTTGGTGGAGATCGCCCATTCCCACACTCTCATAGCCTTGTGACAAAGAAGATAAGATCTGGTTCCCCCCTGTTTGCTGACGTACCAGACCACTGACATGTCCGTCTGAATAGCAATAGTTCCCAGAGGAAGGAAGGCATGAAGGGCCTGCAACACTAACAAGACTGCCCTCATCTCTAGAACATTGATACGTAATTAGGTCTGGATTAGGGACCATGTGCCTTGGACTGCTCTGCCCGACCAATGTACCCCACCCACCCTAGTTGGGAGGTGTCTGCAGTCAAAGTGGCATGGGGAAGGGCTGCTATAAAAGTTCGTCCCTCGATTAGATCAGAGTGCATCCACCAGAAGAGGGACTGCCTGCAAGCATTGCTTATGTGAATAGGATGCGTCAACAGAAGATCCAATAATGACCACTGAACTGCTAGTGTCCACTGTAGTACCCGCATATGCAGACGAGCACAGGGGAGAAGAGTAATAGTGGCTGCCATGGAACCTAGGGCTCATAAAACTGCCTCGGCTGGGGGAAGGTGAGACTGAAGGATCACTGACACATGAAGTCGTAAGTTTCAAATTCTCTCTGGAGTTAGAAAGACCTTGGTTTGTAACGTATCTATTCTCGCTCCTATGTAGTCTAAGATCTGTACAGGGTTCTAGAGAAGACTTGGATATGTTGACTGCAATCCTCAGCAAGTCTGAGAGTTTCAGGAAATAGTCCCTGGCCTGACAAAGTAGACACCTGATGGGAGTGGCAAGGAGCCAATCGTCCAGGTACGGGTAGACCTGTATCCCCTGAAGCTTCAGGTGTGCCACTACTACTGCCATGACCTTGGTGAACACCCTGGGGGCTGTAGAGCTGGGAACTGATAATGATTAGCCCCTAGCCGAAAGTGGAGGAACCTCTTGGAGCATCTGTGCATCTTTATGTGGTAGTACGCTTTCTGGAGATCTATTGAGCACATCCAGTCGTTCTCCTGCAGATAAGGCAGAATGGATTGTAGAGTGACCATCCAGAACTTCCCTTTGGCAAAAGACAGGTTCAGGGTGGAAAGGTACAGAATAGGCCTCAAGTTCCCTGTCTTTTATGGCGCTAAAAAGAACCTGGAGTAGATGCCTGATCTGGACTGATCATGGGGGACGGGCTGGATGACTCATTTTCTGAACAGATTTTCTATTTCGAGTGCTGCTATCTCCCTTTGCATGGGTGAAACGTCCGGGAGGTGTTTTGGGGGGATGGGAGAAAACACAAAGGGTATGATGTAACCTCTGCATATTATTTGAAGCACCCAACGGTCTGATGACAGACTCCCATGCCATCAGGTGCATCGAAAGGCAACCCCCGACTGCCTCCAGAGCAGTCGGACAACCCCCTCAGGGCTGCTGTGCGGGCCTGTCCGAGAATGGTTCTCGAGACCCGAAGTTTCTCGGACCCCCCTGCCTCTGGTCCAACGCCTGTCTTGTCCCCCTTTGCCTGTAGGGGAAGAGGAGTCCTGAGTGTCCCGGGAATACTGAAATTTCTGGAACCACATCTTCTTCTGTCCCCGCTGATTCCTGGAAAAGGATCTTTGGGGAGTAGAGAAGTGGATCCCGACGGCAAACAGTATCTTCCTGTCCTTTTCACTCTGGACCAATGTCTCATGAACTGTCTTCCCAAACAAGGAAGAGCCATCATAAGGGGCATTCGCAAAAGACGCCTTAAAGGGTTCCGCAAACTGACATAGCCTGAGCCAGGTGTGTCTCCTCATGGCAATGCCGAACCCGGCCACCCTTGCCGCTCCTTCAGTGGCATGCGAAAGGAGGCGCATGGACATATTAGAAACCACTTTGAGAGTGGTCATTCATGCAGAGAATATGCATTTATCCTCTGGTGACATGGACTCCGGGGGTGACTCAGTGAATTCCTTGACCAGGTCTCACTGTAGTCGAGTTACAGGGCCAAATAAATCAGCTCCCTTATAGAAAAGGTAGCTGAATCATAAGTCTGCTTTCCCAGATGATCCATAGTCCTGGACTCTCGGTCAGAGGAATGGACCGTAGAACTTTCCTGGGCTAGTTCTTAGTGGCAGCTGCTACCACCATGGGGTCCCACTGGGGACCCCTTGTTCCAACTAGGTCTGTCTACAGGAGGGTTCAGGATTCTGTCGGGTCGCTTGGGGATTGGCTCCACAGTGTCCGGTTCCTTCCATGCCCTGGGGGTAATAAGGTCCACCAAGGGATCCACGGGGGGGCCGTGCCGAAAGACTCCAGAAATGTTGTCTCGTCCAAGGAAGGCTTGAGGGCGGACCAACCCCCCCCCCCACTGGCACAGGATTTCCATGATGTCTCCAAAGGAGAAATCATCGAAGGTGATCTGGGGAGCCTTTCCCTTCCTCCAAATCGGTATCCTCAGTAAGGGACTCTGGAGAGGAGTCCAGGTGCCTCCTTTTGCATGTTCGTTTGCGAGGAATCTCTCCGGTGGGACTCCCTGGAGACAGCTCACAAAGTACCTGGGGTTCCTCAAGGGGAACCATCTGGGGCACATCAAGCACGGGCTGTCCTTGCATGTGTAAAACAGCTGAAGACACACCCAGAGGCGAGGGAGATGGGGAGAAATCAGAGGATATGGTCAGGGGGCCTCGGTCCACTGAAGAGAACCCTCTCCACTATGTCAAAAGCTGAGGGGGAGCAAGCCTGCTATCCCCGGATCCGACATGGGGATCGGAGCCGAGACCAATGGGGCTGAGATGCCGAGGGGAGGGCCTTGACCTGACAACGTCTGCGCCAAAGGAGAAAGACCCAACCCCTCAGATCCAGCACCCAGGCTTCACCTCCAGAAGCCGCTCGGGTCCGAACCAGTCGGATCTGATGAGCTCAAGGTAACAGCCGGTGTCGAGGTACTCAGTACTATCGGCACAGACTCCCTGACTTCGGGACCTCTCGAATCCAAAAACTCCGATACCGGAGGTCAGACCGCAGAAGGAGATATCGAGGCAAAAAAGGGAAGTGAGCACCCCCCTCCAGATGGAGAGGGAGCTGGCAAAACCCCGATCTGAATCTGGGTGCAAATAAATCTTTGCATCATTTTGTCTATGTCCGCCTCACTCAAATCGTCTGGTGGAACGCGACTAGGCTACCGACACTGACAGAAAGGGTCGATGTGCAGAGGCCCTGGAAGAAGGTCTAAGCTCCTCCGACTCTGGCAAGAATCTGGTCGAGTGGAGCCAAGGAGAAACTGGTCTGGAAACTACCTGTTGTTTCAGAGGAGGACTCACCGGATCCATCTGGTCCGGGGATCTCTTCCTCCCTTTCTCTCTCTCTCTCTTTATTTTTCTTCCCTTTTCTAGGCTCCCTGTCCCCAGGCCTGTGTACCGGAGGTTGAGTCCCAGCCTGGGGAGAGTAGAAGATACAGTGACCATAATAGAAGTGGAGGCAGCTGCCTCCGTGGAAGGGAGAAGTCCCTTAAGGATCAATTTCACCCTGCAATCCTTCAGGTCCCTGGAGTTGAACCCCGCACAAACAGGGCATTCTGTGGAAAGATGGGCTGCCCCCCAAACACACCACACACAGAGCGAGGCCACCAGCCGGGGACAACTTATAGCCACACTCTGTGCACTTTCTGAAGACCAGTTTTGCTTGCTGATCTGCCATGTCAACAAAATAAAGGTACGAGGCACCAAGCCTTAATCTGCCCAACAACAGCACTTGCACACAACTCACTAGCAAGGAGGGGGAAGGGAGAGAAGGCCTACTCTAACTGCTACAGCAGAAACTCCTTTTTTTTTTTTTAAATAATCTCGTGACGCAAAACAAAGGGGAGGTAAGCAATGGGAAAACGGAACCTGCCTGAACTAACACCCAAAAAAGCCGAAAGAAAACACCTACCACGCTGCTTGGCAAAGCCACGGCAAACAAGATCTTAGGGAAAGAAGGAGATGGAGGGGTATTATGGGTAAGGGGAGGAGCTTGGAGCTCGGATCAGATGCTGATGAAGCTGCCATCTTGGATCTGGTCAGGATCTGACATCCCACAGGTTGATGATCAAATGATGTCAAATACTTCAGATCTGGAGTTTAAAAACATGGTGGAAACAACAGCTAGTGATATGCAAAAGAAGTAATGAAAATTACTCAGGATGCAAAGGCTAAAGTATTGCAGAAGGGTAATCAAACAGAAGTAACTGCAGAGTGCTAAAGGAAAAGTATGGGTGCATCGGAATAACATACACACGTTTAGAAGGGTTGCTCGCAAGCAGCTATTAGTTTAACAATAACTGTAGAACACAAAAAAAGATAAACTTTTAGCCCACTGGCTTATGTTTCAGAAGGTAGAAACAGGTGTAGAAAACCTTAGGGAGCATATGATAAAAATATTGCCAATGATCCCAGAGAGATAACAGATATTTTGGAAAATATATATGAAAACGTGTATGAAGCAGATGAATAGGAAAAGGCACAAATGGAACATCTTATGAAATACTTAACAATGCTATGGTTAGAAGAAAATGAGGTTAAACAATTAACAACTAAGACAGGAAGAGAGGAGATAAAAAAGGTGTAATCAAGCAACTTGAAAGTCTCCAGGATCAGACAACATTCCTGAGGAAATCTGTAAGTCAGGAGGGAAAAATGATAAAGATCTGGAAGGTTTTGTTTAATAATATTTTAAAACAAGCAATCTCCCTGGTATCCTCTAAGTCTCAAACAACCGACTAAACAAGTATTGTGGGTCCAAATATATATATATATATATATATATATATATATATATATATATATATATATATACAGAGAGAGAGAGAGTGTTAATCACTGTATACTAATGAAATCACATAACGGTAGTGAACTTAAACTCGTCCTAAGTCAAAAAGTAATAAAAAATATAATTTGAAATATTATACAGAATTACTAAGTATTCAAAAGTAATCCAAGCAGGGTAGACAGACTGTTTCCAGTCAAAAATC
This sequence comes from Protopterus annectens, assembly GCF_019279795.1. Taxonomy (NCBI): domain Eukaryota; kingdom Metazoa; phylum Chordata; order Ceratodontiformes; family Protopteridae; genus Protopterus; species Protopterus annectens. The sequence continues at coordinate 206,258,799 of NC_056745.1, forward strand.
CTTTATTAAGCACACAGACTGACACTGTGATAATCCAAAGTGTATAGCAGGATGCAGCTATTTTTGCATTTGTTATTCACCAAGGAATTTTTTAACATTACCCTACTGAGGAGGTTGAGTGAAGGTTATTCAGCCCTTTTCAGTTCTGTAATGGGTCCCAGGATGTTTTTTAACATCTGACTTTCATAGCCCCTCACTAGGAAAACATTCTCTAAGTTGTTCAGGTTTCCCAAAAAGCATTCCATCTCGGTGGCAATTCTAGCTAATCTAAAGCCCTGGGACTTCACCACATTACACTTGGTTTTTGCAGGATGCAGACAATTACTTTGGAATAATAAGTTAACCTTCGTCGGTTTTATCAACAGATCAGTGTTGATTTTGTTATTGTTGGTGTCCTTGGAAATCTGCATATTTAAGAAAGGGGTTGAAGTATAGCTATGGGAAGAAGTAAACTTCAACTCTTCTTGCAGAAGTAATAGCAATAAGTAACACACTTTTCCAAGAGAAGAACTTCAAATCAGCCTCATGTGTTAAGTTTTCCATTACAAAATTAAGATCAAGATGGAGCCACCTGCCTGACAGGTGAATGGATATTTAAAATCCTTTTCACAAACTGTTTCACTTGAGGTAGGGCAGAAAAGGGGACCTATGAGCAGACAGACATGCCTGAAGGATGAATCTTAATAGAAAAGTAAGAAAGGTCAGAGCATAATAATTCACACAAATACTCAGAATAACAGGAGTCTAAGTCTAAAAGGGTCCTGGTTCTTCACTTGTCACCACTATATTTTTCCACTAACCCATACATGATTTTCCAGTAGCAGGTTTGTGTGTGTCCTTGAACACTTCCTGCATGCACACAGCAAAAGGTGGCTAAAAGGTATTAAATTCTATGAAAGTTGGGGTGTTTCAAACAACACTGTCCTTTGTGAGTAAGTTTATTCTGTGAGGAGGAGTGTGGTAATCATCCTTGGCCATTTTCAGAAAAAGAAAGAATTACTGTTGCCAGAGCCTCAGGGAAGTCAAAACAATTATCTTTGGGAAGCTCTTCTGTATCTTTAGAACAAAGTACAGTTGTGTAAGTAAACTTAAGACAGCAGTAGATGTCTGACCACTGCTGCAGTAGCCTAAGATATGTGGGTTATATCCTGCAATGATATAAAAGCTGATCAGCTTCCAAAGCTTCAAAAAACCTCCTAGATGCCCAAACCATTAGTTACCTCAAGCTGAGTTGACTAAAAAGGCATGTTTGGTGTGAAGCCCTTCATGGCTTTCATGCCAACAGAAAGGAGAAGGCTGAGGCCTAAAAGGACAATGCTAGGAATAAGAGAAATATATAAATAAAATTCCACACCCTGGCAAAAACGACACACCAAGAAACAAGTGGGGTGGAGGGAGGGAGCAGCTACTGCAGCAGTTATCATTCAAATATCTACTCATGATAAGTTTACTTAAACAACTATACTATCTTTATGATATTGCTTACTGCTGCAGTAGCCTACACTATATGGGTAAATTAACATAGCTTACAAATTTTGGGAGGTGGAAGGAGAAGAGTCCAGGAGCCCCTGAAAAATGGTTCTGGCAAAGCCTGATCTAGATCTAGAGAAGGAATCAAGCTTATAATGCTTTGTAAAAATATGGACAGAGGACCAAGTTGCTGCTTCTAGAAAACGTCTAGAATCAAAACCTTTTTAAAAAAACCATAGAGGAAGTCAGAGCCCTGGTAGAGAGGGCCTTGAACCTGCCTGGAATAGTTTTGTTGTGGTGAATATAACAAAAGGTAATTAGAGAACCATTTGGAAATAGTCTGCTTTGACAAAGGTTCTCTTCTTATCTTCACAAGAAATGAACAACGGATACAAAGATCTGAAAGATTTAGCTCTGTCAATACAGTACCAGAGTTGTCTGTGAAAGTCTATGGAGCATCCTTTCTCCCTCATTTTTAGTTTGGAAAAGAAAAGGGGGAGACAGATGGTTTGTGTTAAACTAAACTCAAACATTTTCTGCCATACAAGAAGAATTAGTTCTCAAAGAAATCCTGTCCCTATGGAAAATGAGGAAGGGTTAACTCACCATATGAGCTTGCAACTCAAGATACCCTTCTTGCAGAGGTCAGAGCTATCAGTAAAACTGTTTTCCATGTTAAGAACCTCAAGTCAGCCGGGTTAACTGGTTCAAATGGAGGAAGTGCTATCTTCTCAAACACAAAGTTAAGATCCCAAGGGAGGCTTGCTGGTTTTCTTAGAGGCCTCTTATGCAAAATTCCATTTCAAAAACATTTTGACATGAGAATGCATTGAAAGAGGAGGATCCATGGGCAGACATGTTGAAATGGCCGATAAATGAACCTTAATGCAGGAGAAAGTCCATAAAATAGTAATTCTCACAAGTATTGTAAAACCAGGAAACAACCAGCCCTGAATGGTGCAGATTATGTTGTTGGCTCCAACTAGAAAACATTTTCCATTTGCTAATATATTACTTTCTATTAGCAGGCTTTCTTGTCTCCATTAGTGCCTGCTGCATATCAGTAAACATGTACCTAAAGAGATCCCAACATCCAGGAAGTCAACTGAAGTTCTTGGGGTTAAAGTGCATCAAACACCCCTCATCTTTTCAGAGCAGACCCAGTCTGAGAGGAAGCTTGTGGTAATTGTCTCTGGCCATTTCCAAAATTAAGCAGAAATGAAAGTTGTGTACTCACCATAACATTATATCTCTGTTGTCATATTCCATCCTTTCCTCTGCTTTTGGGTCTCGGATCCAAAGCTGGATCCATCCTTGGCCATTTCAAAGCTTAGGATCCGGGGCTCATGTTTCCCTGCCTATCCATAATCTCCATACACAGAAAGATCTACGTCACATCAAGTTTCTCCACCTATAACTACGTGAAAAAAATTAATAAAATGGCAATGCACATAAGCATGCTAGATGAGGAGAAAAAAAGAGGGAAGGAACTGTGGAGAGACTAACAAAATCTTCAGGAGCCAAGGCAACGTCAGTTAGATCCACCTCAGAGGGGAACAACTGATGATTATTAACATTAGTTGCTAGAAGTAGCTGAGGGGGATGGAAGGAGGGTAGTAGAGGAATGGATGTAATATGACAACACAGATCCAACATTACGGTGAATACACATCTTTCTTATTCAATTTTTTTTTTTTTTGCCCATTCCTCTACATGTGGGACAGAATCCCCAGCTACTTTAACTCTAGGTAGGTCTAATGGAAGGATATTTCTGAGCACAGATGAACCAAAAAAGCCCTGGATCCGGATTGAATATCAAAGTTATAATGAGTAATGAAGATGCGAACTTTTAACCAAGTAGCTTCAGCACAAATGTCATCAATGGGGACATTGGAGAAAGGCTGTAGATGAGGACACAGATCTTGTTGAATGAAGTCAACAAGAAGTTTAGGTTTTGAAGAGAGAGAGAGAACTCCTTTTCACAGTAAACAAAGGAAATATATTGCATCAACCATCGGCATAAGGAGACTGTATACCACATGTTCTAATTTAGATTTTTGAAAAGGAAAGGAATAGCTGATCAGACTTTCTGAAAGGTTCAAATTTAGATTTTTGAAAAGGAAAGGTATAGTTGATCAGACTTTCTGAAAGGTTTAGTGCAATGCAAGTAAAAATGCAGCTGGCAATGTACATCTAGCAAACGCAAAGTATATTTACATTTGTTTGAGAAATTTGGGGAAAAGACTGGCAAATTTATGGACTGACTAATGGAGAATTCAGAAGCCACCTTAGGTGGAAAGGATGGATTTGACTTCAAAAGTATTCCATCGTTTTGATAAACCAAACGGGCAGTTCTGAGGAAAGTGCATGTAATTCTGACATCCTTCTGGCAGACATGATAAACACCTAGAACAAGGTATTCCATGACAGAAAAAACTTCAAACTGGCTTTAGCAGCAGGTTAAAATGAGGGGGCCTGTCAAAGACTGCAAAACAACAGTGATAAACCATCAGGGAACTGGATCTCTGAGTGGGAGATGTACAAAAAAGTCACCTGGGAGAAAAGCTTTTAGATAACTCAAGAGAAGCTATAGCGGTATGACCTTCACCAATACGAAAATAAGAAATGGCAGCTAATTGAACACTGATAGTAACTAGTTCCACCTTGAAAAAGATGAACAAGGAAGTCTAATACCACTGAAAGAAGGGCTGTGAATATGTCTTTTTTCCATGGTTCAAATAGAAAATCTTTTCTGTTTGCTCTTGTAAATCTACTAGTTGAGGGTTCATGTGAGGAAGACAAAATGTGAACAATGGAAGGGGAAAGCCTGGACTGTCAAACTATCATCGAAACTGGAAAAAACAGGCAATTAGTTTGAGAGCTTTTACATTCTGGTGAGGCCCACCCAATGGGTGAGACAGTAAATTTGAGTCTAAGCCAAGTCCCAAGGAGAGTAAATCAGATGAAGGCAGAGGAAGGGAAACCACATCTGATGAGTCCAAAGAGGGAATATAAGAATTCTGAAGAATCCTGGGGATCAATGGAAATGTGGGATGCAACAAGGAAAGTCCCAATAACTGAAAATCTGCTCTGTTATGGATTGAGGGACCACTCGTGAGGGAGCAGAATGGATCTGCTCATTACACCCACAAGAATGTTGGACTACCCTTGAATATGTGTTGCTGCTAGAAAGTGGTGTGAAGACATTGGCCACTGCCAAACCCTCATGGTTTCTCAACACATGGAATAAGATCTGGGTCCTCCTTGTTTTATGTTGTACCAAATAGCCTCCGTATTGTCTGTCTGCATCTAAATCACATCCATGGGAAGGGTCAGTCCTGTAAGGCCCGGAGTGTTGGGAAGTCTGCTCTCAACTCCAAGACACTGATGTGAAGACTGGCATCTACATGACACTTGCCTTAGACTGTCCCTCCCAAATACCCCTCCCCCCCAACGTAGTAGGGTGGCATCTGTTGTCACTGTGACCTTTGGATGTGAAAGGGTAAAGGATCATCCTTGCTGAACAGGGGAAGTTATCCACCATAGAATGTGCTCCCTGCAAATGTTTGTAAGAATGGACACCTGATTAACCACTATATTGCCAATGTCCACCAAAGAGCCCTCATGTAAAATCTGACGTGCAGGACTAAAGTCAAAGAGTTGGCTATGGAACCTAGAAGCCAGAGAAACAACTTGGCTGGTGGCTTATTGTGTGACAGAACCTGCTGGGCCTGGGAATGTAGGGATGAGATCTGTGACTGGGGGAGATTCACAATACATGCTGTCATACTAAGAAGTGCTCTGATAAACTCCACAGATTGGGTGGGCTGCAGCTGAGATTTTTGAAGGTTTATTGTTATCCCAAGGTGAAGCAAGGAGCCCCTGAGAAAATGAGCAGATCCTTGGAAGGGGAGGTGATGAGACAGTCGTCTCGATAAGGAAACATCTGGAATTCCTGCAATTGTAGTCGAGCTGCTACTACTACTGCCATACATTTGGTAAACATCTGGGGGGCGGTGGTGAATCTAAAGCATAGAGTTCTGAACTGGTAGAGGCTAGCTCCCAGCTGAAAGCAAAGATACTTCCTGGAGTGTCTGCATTGAGATATGGCAGTATGCATCATGATAATCTATCAAGCACATCCAGTTTTTCCTCCTCAGCAAAGGGAGAATAGACTTAACTGTGACAATACAGAATTTAGTCTGAATTATAAACTTGTTTAATTGACTTAGCTCCAAAACTGGTCTTAGGTCCCCCACTTTTCTCTGGCACTAAAAACAACCTTGAGTAAATTCCAGATTCTCTCTGGTCTGGTGGGACCACTTCTATGACTTGTTTTTATGAAGATTCTCTAATTTTGAATCTGCAAATTCCCTTTGCAAGGGTGGAATATCGAGAATTCTCTTTCTGAGGTGGAAGTGCAGAGTGAGTGGGAATGAAATAGCTTCTGGCGATTATAGCTGCACTCACTTGTCTTGGGTGATGGATATCCAAGCTGCTGGGTGCAGAGATAAGCAACCTCCAACTGCCTCCAGAGTATGACATTTGGGCAACTTTTCAGCAGCGCTGAAAAGGCTTCTTGGAGAAAGTACCCCTAAAGCCTTGATTCTGAGGACCACCACTGCCTCTTGGGTGGTGTCCATTGCTATAGTTTCACCCTCTGCCACTGGGAGCTCACTCTCCAGATGTGTTGGATGAAAATCCTTGAGATTTTTGGAACCACATTCTCTTCTGCACCTTCTGATTTATAGAGGAGGTCTTCTGAGGAGTTGAGAATTTGACCCCCTACAGCAGATAGGAACTAAACATCCTGTTCACTTCTGGAAATAGTTTCTTTAACTTTTGGACATAATAAACCTGATCCTTCATAGAAAGCACTGATGAAGGATGCCTTGAAGTGCTCATTAAGTTGCAAAGCCGCAGCCAGGTAAGCCTTCTGATGGAAATACCAGTGTAGGCTGCTCTAGACACCATCCCCCCCCCCCCCCGTGGCAATTGAGATGAGGCCCATAGATGCATTAGAGAGAGATAAGTAGGGTAGCTATCTGAAAATCAAGTGTCTTCCTCTGATCTGCAGTTAAAGTCCCTGGAAGAGAAGTGGAAATCTCTGAATAAATAAATTTATTTTTATTTATTTTACATTTGTTGACCGGGATAGTCCGACTGGATGCATGTCCATTTTCAGCGGAGGCCCGGGGAGAAAAGCTCCAAGGGTAAGCAGATACAGCATTACATAATACCAGCATTACATATTACAAACGTCCGTCGGTTAAAAGAAGAGCAGGCTAGACAAGCTGCTACGTCGTGGTCTGGGCCTAAGCAATGTATACAGTAGGAGTGGAAATCTTTATGAGGTATTTGTTTCCCACAGGATAAACAGTTATTAACTTTCTCTGACATCGGCTGAGGCAAGAAAGAGTCCCCAACGGGTACTTTTTAGAAGTCTTGTAGTAATCTCTGGATCTGACCGACCGGCACTTGCAACAGCTTCTGCTTCACGCAGCAAGAAAGACTGGGAAAATGGCCGGCTGATGCCTTTATACCCGAATAACTGCAGCTATGACGTCGGGTGATGTGACACCAGCGAAGCCAGACCCAGACTTTGGAATCCAAGGGCTGCCTGACGACAGGACAACCCATTTGTAAGGACTGCAGATGCATCCTTGAAGGACATCAGACTATTTACAGAGATTACATACGTAAGCAAGTTAAACAAGTTCCACAGGTTAGAGTTAATCCTGAGCGCAAGTCAGGATTAAATTAAATTACACAGTAAACTGGTTAACAGATTTTTACACATTCTAGAGAAAGTTAGCCAGGCTTGACACATTGACATAGCAAGTTAAGTGACTAATGTTGTTTGAGTCTAGTTTTAAATTGACCTAGGGTGGAAAGCAAGGTAATATCAGCTGGAAGAGAGTTCCAGGATTTACTTACAGAGTTTGCAAAGAGAGAGTCACCGGTTGTGTTATTAATTTTGCTAGTCTGAATTAGTAGTTTGTTAGAGGATCGAAGCAGTCTAGGATTGTTATAGGGGGTGATAATATTTTTAAGTGCAGGAGTATTGTCCGGATTATAGAGGATTTTATAGGCCATAATCAGTTGGTTATACTGGATTAGGCTGGGTAGTTCAAGCCACCCAAGCTGATTTAGACTGATGCAATGATGTGCCCTAAAAGGCAGCCCAGTGGCAAACCTGGCAATGTGGTTGTAGCAAATTGAGAGTTTGTTAAGGACAGTCTTGTTTAAATTCGAGAGTAGAGGGGATGCATACAGAAGGGTTGAAAGAAGGTGAGAGCGAGCTATGGCAATTTTAGCTGAAGGGGTTAGGAAGGCTTTTATTCTGTAAAGTGACCCTAGTTTTTTATTGATGGTTTTGATAGTTTGGTTAACATGTAGGTCAAATTTTAGATTACTGTCTATGATGACACCTAATAGTTTTGTAGAGGGGTCAGGGGAGATTATTGTGCCATCATTTGAATTTATGGTAAAGGTGAAAGCGGTAGACCTACGTGTTGGTGAGAATAATAGCATTTTAGTTTTTTTGGGATTTAGGATCAGACGATGTTCAGAAAGCCAGTTTTCTATTGTATTAAAGGTGGTCTGGGTAGCTGACCATAACTCTATTGGAGATGTGGCTGAGCAAATCAGAGTAGAGTCATCAGCATATTGGATACAGCTGACTTTTGGGATGACAGTATAAAGGTCGTTAATGAGGATGGAGAACAGCAAGGGCCCTAGTATAGAGCCTTGTGGTACTCCAAGGGTGTTACGAAGAAGGTTAGAGAGTTTGTTCTGCCAGAGGACAGCCTGCTGTCGACCATTCAGGTAGGACTGAAACCACTGAAGGGCTCTAGTATCTAGACAGAATGTTTTCAGGGTGTGGATTAAAAGTTGGTGATCAACCATATCGAATGCCTTGGAAAGATCCAAGAAGAGGGCTGAGGATATATAATTATTGTTTCGATTATGGTTTATGGTGTTGGTAAAGGCTAGGAGGGCTGAAGTAGTGCTGTGATGAGAACGGAAGCCATGCTGAGTGTCTGCCATAAGTTGATTCTGGATTAGGTGGCGCATGAGTTGTCTATGAATACATTTTTCCAAAACCTTTGCAAGTGGAGAGAGTATAGCTACTGGCCTATAATTGGAGTATTCAGTAGAGCTGCCTCCTTTGTGAAGTGGGATTACATAGGATATTTTCCAGATGGTGGGAATTTTAGCTTCTACTATGGTTCGACTGATTAGTATTGAGACGGGGTAATTTTTGTAGGTACTCTGCAGGGAGTTGATCAGCAGAAAGTGTAGTGGGTTTTAATTTTTTGATCAAGGTACGGATAAGTGAAGTGGCGACTGGTTGAAAGCTGAATGTGAGTAGGTTTCTAGGGGTGCTACTTTCAGGACCAGGACTCAGGATAAGAGGCAGAGAGGGCAGTGTTGTGTCCTCTCCCTTAGATTGAATCCATGAGCAGAACCTTTTCCGCTTATCAGCATAGGATTTTCTTGTACTGGGTCTTCTGGCTTCAAGAATGACATTCAGCACCTGTTTGCTTAAGGTTGCTGGGGGAGAATTCAAGGAATAAGCCAGGCTACAAGATTTAGGGTTCCAGCTGTGGATGCAGAATCTGTCCCTCCTGATGAGAGAGGAGGGATGGATTCTGGTGAAGGTGCCAGGGTGGCACCGATGTCAGGCTACACAGGAGTGGGTACCAGTGCTGGCGTGGCCAGTCCAGGGCAATCAGAACTGTCCTTGGTCTGTCCTGCTTTACCTTGAGTAATACTCTTAAAAGGCGAGGCAGAGGGGGAAAGGCATAGATTGAGAGATTTACCCATTGAAAAGATAGGGCATCCACTTTCCAGGCCATGCTGTGAGGATTCCTGGTGCAAAATTTGCTGAGCTGGTGGTTGTAGGGGGAGGCAAAGAGATCCACATCTGGGGTCCCCCATTTCTGAATCAGAAGGTTGAAGGTGCTGTGCTCCAATTGCCACTCGCGTGGGTCTAGGAGATTTCTGCTTAAGTTGTCTGCCAGTAAGTTTTGTTTGCCTGGCAGGAATTGAACTTCCAGAAGGACTTGACTGTCCAAGGCAGTGTTCCACAGGGCCATGGCTAGCCTGCAGAGTGGGTAGGAATGGGTTCCCCCCTGCTTGTTGATGTACCACATAACTGTGGTGTTGCCTTTTTTTATTAGCAGTTGTTCTGGAAAGATAAGGGATCTGAAAGTTGTCAGGGCATTCTGTACAGCTAGCATCTCTTTTTGGTTGATGTGCAGATTAATTTGACTTTGGCTTCAGTGGCCCTGAATATATTTTCCGTCCATGTGTGCCCCCCAGGCATAGTCTGATGCATCTGTGGTTAGGGTCTGGGTGGCTTGGGGTTGAGTAAATGGTAGTCCCTTGTTGTGGTTGCATGCGTCTGCCCACCAGAGGAACTCTGTCCTTAGGGTATGACAGCAATGACTGTTTCCAGGTCCTGAGAATGTTGGCACCAAAAGCTTTTTAGGTACCATTGGAGTTTCCTCATATGCAGTCTTGCATATGGAATCGGCAGTATACATGAGGCCATGAATGCTTGGGCTTGCAGTACTTTTCTTGCAGATAGCTGGGCTCTGGTGGCCAATTGTTTGATGTAGTCTGTCAGATAGACTTGTTTTTCTGAGGTGAGGAATGCCATCTGGGAAGTTGTGTCCAAGCTTGCTCCCAGGAATACAATCTTTTGACTGGGTACCAGTTTTGATTTCTTTTTGTTGATAATTACCCCAAGGAAGTGAGAAGGTTTTTCACAAATGTCAGGTGCTGCAGCAGCAATTCCTGACTGTCCGCCTGAATCAGGCAGTCGTCTAAGTACGGGTAAATTTGGATATTTTTCTGCCTGCAGTATGCAATGGCTGGAGCCAGGCATTTTGTGAATACTCTGGGCGCAGTAGATAAGCCAAAGGGAAGTGCAGAAAACTGAATGCATAGACCCTGCCCTGAAATGTAGATACTTCCTGCATGATTCCCTTATGGGGATATGCAGATAGGCTTCTTTTAAGTCTAGGGTGACTAACCAGGCATCCTTGGCTAGCATGGGAAAAAGCTGTTGCAGGGTAAGCATTTTGAATTTTGGTACCACCAGGAAGGTGTTGAGAATGGAAAGATCCAGGACTGGGCACCAACAGCCCTCTTTCCTGGGTACCAGGAAAAGTCTGGAGTAGAATCCTTGACCCCTCTGTTCTACTGGAACTGAATGAATAGCTCTGACATTGAGTTGGGAAAGTACAAGTACTTGGTTTTAAGCCTCTGCCCACTGGACTGGAGGAAGGTCTGGAAACCTGCTTGGGGTTGGCAGTGAATGGAAATAAAATTTCTAACCCTGAGATACAATGTTGAGGACCCACCGGTCCTGAGTGATGGACATCCACTTTTTTGCATGGAGGGCAAGTTTTCCTCCTAGGGGCACAAGCAACTGGGCAGGACTGGGGAGTGGAGTAAAGAAGTCATTGTGAGCTTTTTCCATAAGGAGGTGGCTTACCACTCCCTGCTTTAAGGGTGGGGGCACTCCATTGCTTAGATCTCTGCAAACCCTGAGACTGTAGTCTGGGTGGTCTGTTTCCCTGGGTCTGGTTTGAGAATGCCTGGAGGGGGCTGGAAAGGACCAGTATTTGGAAGGGCAATGCCTACTGAATCTAGGGGATTGCACTTGTAAGAATTCTTTAACAGTCTGCATACACTTTGCTTTTTCTTCCATCTTTTTAAGAACCTCTTCTGCTTTGGCGCCAAACAAACAGTCCTTATTCAAAGGAGCGTCTGCTAACTTTGATTTGACATGGTCTGGCAAGGTCTGCTCCTTCAGCCAAGCATGTCTTCTCAGTACAGAGCCAGTGACAGCTGCCCAGCAAGATGCTTCTAGGGCATCAAAGCCACACAGCAAAGTATGCTTGCTGACTTGGCTTGCAGAGTGCATAAGCTCCTGCAATTCTTTATTTTCTGCACAGTCTGAAAATGTAGCCACTTTTTGTTTAATAAGTTCCATAATATGTTGCTGGTACTTCAGCATGTGAAACTGACAATTCAATGCGCTAACAGCAATAGTTGCAGAGGTATATACCTTCTTACCTCATCTGTCCACAGCTCTGGAATCCCTGTCTGAAGGGGTGGGGTTCTTGGCTGTAGTAGCCTTGATACCTTTAGGCCCCTGGGAAATGATCTCTGGGTCAGCAGTAGGATTCTTGAAAAGAAATTTGGGAGTGTCAGGTACTCTGTATTACCTGTCTGGTTTCCTAGGAGCAGGAGGTATAGTGTCAGAAGTAAGACTGGATTCCATAAAAACATCATCCACAACATCCAGGAAAGGGGGTATTGCTAATGGCCTGTGATGAGGCAACTGTAGAAATTCTCTGAGTCTCTTTTTGGACTGAGAAAAGTCTTGGCATTCCCAGCGGAAATGCTCCTGTAAGGTAAGCAAGGTTTCACCAAAAGAAAAATCCTCTGGAGAGGAGGCAGAGAGAATGGATTCCTCTGCATCTGAATCCTCATAAGCAGATAAGGGCATGTCTTCATAATCAGAAATTTCAGAGTCATCGGACTCCTGGTCTGTAGAAGCTGAAGGGGACTGCACTCTGTCTCTTAGCAGGGGAAGGCTGACTCCCCATAATCAGCGTAATAAGGTCTTCAGCCATTCTAAGCATTTGTTTTTGCGGCATGGGAGCAGGTGCATGCGCTTTGGTCGTCGGTTTTCTAGGCGTAGTGTGTACTCTGGGCATAAGAAACTTGGTAGTTTTGGTTAAAAAAGAAGTTGGTTTGAGTCGAACATTGGTTGAGTGAATAACTGCCTAAGAAGCCACTGCCAGCTCAGCGGCTCCAGACCCATCCAAGGTGGAGACATCCGCTGGTTCCATAGTCGAAGAAGAGTCTTGCGGCATACCGGACTCCGAATGGGTCTCAGTAGAGGCCTGCGAATCCACTGAAGCAGGCATCAGGGGCTGCAAAAGCGACTCACTGAGTAACTGGTGGACTGGCGACTAGCTTAACGGAAGCGTCATCAGCAGTTTTGGACCTATGAGGTCTCTCTCTGTCTTTATCTTTACGTTTTTTCAAAATATTGGAAGTCGGATGGCTTATCAATGCCATTTCAGAATATGGAGATCGAGAGTGAAAGAAATTAGCGGCAAAGAGAGCCCGACGATGAATGGTTCGGACATTAAATAAGGTAGAGAACTGACAGCGAGGGACATCGTGGTCTGGGCCTAAACAGGTGACGCAGTAAGAATGAAAGTCTCTGTGAGGTATTTGCTTTCCACAGGGAAGACAATTGTTAACTTTTTCTGACATCGGTTAGAGCAAGAAAAAAGGATCCCCAACGGGGTACTTAGCTTTAGAAGACTTCAGGATTATTAAATTCGTAAACGAAAATTCAGGTAGCGGCTGACCGGCACTTGCGAACTGCTTCGGGCTCCTCAGCAAGAAAGACTGATGTAATGGCGTCGGCTGCCTGTTTTTATACCCCTGATGACCTGACGTCAGTCCTGGAGCGACAGCATCCGATGCAGAAATACTAAGTCTCTGATATTCGGGCCGACTGAGGGCTACCAGCAGGCAGATAACCCAAGTATGATGACTGCAACAGTGAAACACGAAGAACATCTTATCTGCCCAGCAAAGCAACAGCACAAGCTGACCTTTAATCCATAAAAGCCTAACAGGAGCATATTTTTTGGTGGCAGAAAAGCTCTGAAGGGTTTGGCACCCAAATCTGTCTTTTTAGTCAGCTCAACTCCAGTTGACTAATGGTTTGTGAGCATGGAAGCTTTGAAAGCTGGCCGGCTGATATATCCTTGTGCATATAACGCATACAGCTTAAGATACTGCAGCAGTAATTAATATGAAGAACATCCCTTGTTATGACAGGAAAGGGTAGAAAAGCAGACAGGGACATTCCCATTCATGGAAATGAAAAAATCATTAGTCTTCCAAATCTGTGTGCAAGACCCTGGGACAGAATTTCTTTATTGTGGCCAGAGGCAAAACAGGAGGAACACCTACAGGTAGAAGCTGAATCACCTTTAACAAATTGTATCATCTTTGTTGGGAGTTTGAGAATATTTTTTGTTCCCACTTCCGAGTACTTTAGATAACCTGTTTGCAAGCCTAGCCAATTCTCCTTTTATGTAAAAGGAGAAGATAATGACAATTTTTTGAGAGCCCCCCCTCCCAGAAAGAGAGAGAAAGCCAGAGCAGAGCAGACTGAAGGATGGTACCTTTGTCATTAATGAAACTCCTTAGAGTGGCTTAGTGAAGGAACATCTCAGGATCCATGCCCTAACACCAGCAATAGTTTTTCTGCCTCATATGAAAAGGGCAGCTGAACAACCGCAGTGGATATGCTTGCCTTAGTGGCTCCTGAGAAGCAACACAAGACGGACCCAAAGAAATGATAAGCGGTCTGTGGAACAGTAGATGGCCACACTGAGTCACCCATACATGGCTAAGGTGAAAGGGAGTCAGGACAGGGCCTCCCTGGATAACGTCTCTTACTGTTGATCAGGAAGGAAAAGTTAGCAGGACTAGTTTTCCAAGTCCTAGCCTCAAAAGGTGTCTGACAAATGGACGGTGAAGCCTCGAAGAGTCAAGCTCATCTCCTAACTGAAAAGACCTTTAAGATTAAATTATTCTAGCAACAACCATTAAACACACTGGCCCCTACCCCTACCAACTAGTTGTAACAAAAAGGTAATACCCCCCCACCAAAAAAAAAAAAAGTGATAATCTACACCCTCCTGGAAGAAAGCAGTTATAGCTATAATACTTAAAGAAGGTAAGGATCCATCAGATCCAGCTTCATACAGGCCCATTTCAACACTAAACCGTGTTCATGTCTGTAAGGGCTAAAAGAATGGCAAAAGTAATGCCAAAACTGATAGATATGGATCAATGTGGTTTTGTGGAGGGGAGGCAAACATTTGACAACATTAACAAAGCACTGATGATCCAGATGAAAGCAGAATGTAAGAAAATACCACTGTTGTTGTTGGGTCTTGATACAGAGAAAGCATCTGACAGAGTAAGCTGGGAATAGGACAACGGAAGCATTTGCATTTCCTGAAAAAATTATAAGGTTGATTAGGAGAATATATTGGGGATCGAAGGCGAAACTTAAAGTGGGTGGGGTCCTCTCTGACAATTTCTGTTTGAGTTAAGGAACCAGGCAGGGGTGTCCTCTTTCCCCTTTATTATTTGCACTATATTTACAACCATTGGCAAAGAAAATAAGGGACTCAGAAATTCAAGGATATATGGCAGTCAAGAATAGCTGGCTTTATTTGCAGGCGATATTTTTAACCTGACAAAACCAGAAGAAGACATTACAGTGTTGTGGAATATTTTGAGACAGTTTCAGACCTTTTCAGGATACAAAATTAATGAAACTAAAACAAAGGCAAAAGTGGTAAATTATGTACCCACAAATGAACTGGCTCAGGAATACCCATATTTATGGGGACATTATAAAATGAAATATTTTGGGGTATGGATTAAAAATTATTCCAGTGTGGCAGCTAAGGATATGTGGGAAGAGACTAAACAAAGGATAATACAAAAACTGAGAAAATGAAAGTTTTATTATATGGATATGGATAATAAGATACAAGCAGTTAGCATGTTTTTAGTCCCTTTAGTCTTATACACAGGCAGGCATATTTTTATCAACCAGAGGAGAAGTTGTGGGTAGCAATTTACAGAGAGCTGAAGGACTTTACCTGGGAGGGGAAGACGGCAAGAGTCAAGTGGGATAAGCTGATTCTTCCAGTAGACCACGGCAGATTGGGGTTACACACGGCAGATTGGGGTTACCCAATCTGAGGGGGGTATTTCAGGGCTACACAGTTAAGACTCCTATAAACAGTACAAGCAGAAAACTATAATGCAAAGTTGAAAGGGATGATGATGAAACATGGGAGAAGCTCAAGAAACAAGGAGAGGTTGGGATTTTGGATGCAGGCCTTTAAGGAGAACAATAATAATCATGCAGAATATGATATTCACAAAGTAGCAGAAAGTATTCGAAGAACTAAACCAATACCGGAATGGAGAAAAGAGATTTGGCTGATAGGGATGACTGCAATTAGGGATACAAGTAATAGGGGGCCAGAATTTATTAGAGAAAACTGGCAAAGGAACCGAGGTATTGGGAGCAAATAACTAGAGGGTAAGATGACAGATTGGGAATACACCAACAATTTATTTGGACTGCATGTTAGAAATTGCCTTCCCTATCAGGGATTGATATTAGAGTATAGGCAAAGAGAAAGAAATGGGGGGGCTATGAAAGACCAGCACTGGTACAGTTTTTAATATAATCTAGAACAGAAGTTGCCATTAAAAAAGGAATAATTAGTACAGCATATAAAATATTGCATGATAATTATAAGAATGAATCAGAGGAGGTTAAAAAGGATTGAGAATAGAGACTGGATAAGCAATTCACAAAGAAACAATGGGAGGATACATGTCGGTCTCCCAAATATGCAACAAAATCTAGAAGATTTAGGATTTTTGCCTAGAAATGTTTACATATTTTTATACCCCAAGCGGACTCCAGAGAACTTTTCCTCAGGCAGACAGTAAATGTTGGAGGTATAAAGGGGAAGAAAGAGGTAATTGGGAACATAATTTCTGGAAGTGCGATGAGTTGGCCAACTTTAAGGACTCCCCTGCAGGATGCACCGTCTGAGATGCTGCGTGGATAGACTAGTCTGACAAGGGAGATGATTTTTTTGAGCTATGATACAGAATTGGAATTGCCTAAACATGGTAAGGCCTTGCTGTGTCTAAAATGGTGGCTGCCAAAAAAGTAATTACTAGAAAATGGAAATCAAAATCTAAACCAGTGATACTGGAAGTAGTGAATATAAACAGAGATAAAACTGGAAATGAGATCGTTAGAAAAGGGTAGGAACAAACTGCATAGGAAAAACATGGGAATTGTGGGAACAGTACATACAAGAGAGGAATCTGGTCTAAAAGGTGGCAGATCTTAAACGAGCTATGTAATGTCCGAGTGAGAAAGATTAGGTAGATAAGTGATGTATAATGTTTGCAACTGGGAGTGTCAGTATGGTTTGTGATGTAAAATGCTTGTGACTAGGATTGTGTTAGTGTGGTTTGTTTTTATTTACATAAATGGACGATTGCCTATGTAGTAAACGATGGTTTAATAAAGATGTTTCTTAAAAACAAAGCAGGAATTGAATAACTTATGTAATATTGCTTAAATTATATGATACATAAAACTATATGTGAACTATAATATTCATGTTAATAATTTGATTACATTTATGGGAATGTAAATTTGACTATGTCATAAGTGATAATTCAATGAAGGTGTCTGAAAAAAGTGATAATCTACACGGAAATCCCCACAGGGAACCAGGACTGTCAGCGGGGTCGGTCTTGCCACCTGACAACAAGTTAAGTTCTGAGGTAAAATTCTTTTGTGACAACCACCAGACACACTAGTCTCAGCACCTAATTACATGTTTTGACAAAAAAATAATAACAAGAGTATTTTTTGTGAAGAAAAGCATTAGGGAATTTACACTGGGACTGAAAAATGGTTTCTGACAAGTGGTTAGTGCAACTTAGAAGGGATGGAGAACCACCATGACAGGATTAATAATTTTTGAGGCAAAATGTAATATTCAACCCTCAAAATGGCTAGTCCTAGCACCTTAGCCAAAATATTTCACAGAAAAGTTAAACTTTTTCACATAGTTATTACCAAGGCATTTTCCTCAGAGAGCCATAAGCAAAAAAGAAAGTTTCTTAGGTAAAAATTTTAGTGACAACCACTAAAAATATCAGTTCAAGCCTAAATATTTGACAGAAAAACTGTTTTCAAAAAACGGTCAAGTGGAAGGTAATCCCCAATGGGATACTTATCTTACTAGCCTTGGTAAAGAGCTAGCCAATCATCGATTCACCTGAAGCCTGCACAAGAGCACACTCTTTGGTAGCAAGAAAGTGCTGAAGGGTTGGTGCCCTAGTCACGGATTTTATCCTGTACTCTAAGCTGTGGAGAGGCTATGGAGCGGGGAATGTGCCCTACAGCTATGGAAGCTGGCTGACAATACATCCCATACAACTTAGGCTACTGCAACAGTGATCTAATAATCAACATCTGCAGAAGCCAGAAAGGCTGTCCTGGGAGAGTATCAATATGGTGGAGCCAGATAATGTGTTATCTGTGCAAGTCTGGCCTGTGATCATCCACCATTGAGTGTTTTTAAGCATCCTAAAAGATGCCCCCAATGAATGACAACTGGCCCACCACTGACTACAGCAGGTATGTGTGTTCCATGTCTGTAAAAGCCATATTAAGCAATTTGCAGTGCAAGTCAACCCACAGTCACTTCAGCAGTTCATCTTGCATACTTAGGCCATGTAGCACAGTCAAAATCTTTGCCACAGTGTGCAAAGCAGTTATATGTGCCTGGACCACTGGCTTGCACATACACTGAAAGTGAATTGTGTGAAATTAAAAAGATAACATACTTGCTGCAGAGCTGCAACATGTGAGTCACATACCATAATGGTGATGCACATACTGGCGGCATGCCAATTATATAAAACGCAAATAAATCTATAACTAATGGTAGAGGATATCGCAACTGCAGCTCAAATATACTTGGAGAACATATATACATAGGGGTTGCCACACCGGAACTCCGGTCTGCTAATGATTGGCAGTAGATTTTTACGTGCCGAGTTGCCAGCCCTGATGCACAACCTTCAACGAAGGTACGCCCATTCACGCACGTCTCATAATGAGAAGTTATGTACCTACCATAACGTTCCATGTTAGTTGTCTTCTTCTCGCCTTCTTTCTTGCTGGATGGGTTCGGAGCCGTCGGCCAATACTAAAGCTCGAGAGCCATTTCCACCGGCTCGAGGCTCCCCTATATCCCACAATGCTAGGCGGTAAATACCCAGATCTTGTTTGATAGCTGAAAGAATAGCAGTGATGGTCTCCTAGAGACAGAGAAAAAGGAAATCCACCTCTATAGAAAGACTACCTGTAGAACTATCAATCAGGGGCAATAGAGGTGGTTGACGCTGTGGAAGATAAAAGATCCCAAGGATCCTCTCGGTCTGTCCAGGCTAGGGGGATGGAGGGTGGGACGCAAGAAAGAAGGCGAGAAGAAGACAACTAACATGGAACATTATGGTAGGTACATAACTTCTCAATGTTAAGTTGTCCATCTCGCCTTCATTCTTGCTGGATGGAACCGCGTCCCTAGCACCCTTATCCTGGGTGGCTCATCGGAACAGACTCTTGAGTACGGTGGAACCAAAGTTAGCCCGGTTTCTGGAGGCCATATCCAATTTATAATGTGAGATAAAGGTATGAGGAGAAGCCCATGTAGCTGCTTGACAGACGGAATCTATGGGCAGTCTGTCTTGAAATGCTACAGACGTAGCTAATGCTCTGGTTGAATGAGCTCTAGGTCGTGATGGTAGCTTTTGGTGTCTGAGTTCATAAATGAAGGAAATTACAGAGGCCATCCATCTCAAAAGGGACACTTTGGAAACTGGAAGGCCCATCTTGCCTTCCGCATAGGATAGGAATAGCTGGTTAGACTTCCTAAACTGTTTAGTCCTATCCAAATAATAGCGAAGCTGGCGATGAACATCTAGGAAATGTAACTTTTGTTCTGCCTTGTTGGAATAATTAGGGAAGAAAACTGGAAGGTCGATTGTCTGATTCAGATTCGCCTCAGAAGAAACCTTTGGTAAAAAGGAAGGGTTGGTCCGAAGGGACACCCTGTCTTTGTGGAAAACTAAGTATGGAGGCCGACTGCAAAGAGCATGAAGTTCAGATACCCGTCTAGCAGATGTTATGGCTACTAGAAAAAGGGTTTTCCATGAAAGCAATTTCAGAGAGCAGGAAGCGGCCAGTTCGAAGGGGGGGAGAATCAAGGAGGCTAGTCCCAAATTTAAGTCCCACTGAGGTGGGGGGTCTCTAATTGGGGGCTTGAGCAAAAAGATACCTTTTAGAAAGGCTTTGCAAAGTTTATGGGACATGATGCTGGAGTCTGAAAAGCCTACATGGAAATTAGATATAGCCGCCAATTGTACTCTAATAGTAGACGAAGAAGAACCCGAGTGAAAAAGTTCTGCCAGGAAGTCTAGTATAGACTGGATAGGTGCAGTGAAAGGGTCTATGTTATTAGTTGCTGCCCAGAAGGAAAAACGTTTCCACTTGCTATTGCAAATCCTTCTTGTAGAAGACTTGTGGGAAGCTATAAGGATGTTACGGACCGAATGGGAAATTAAAGGAAGCCTAGCTAGGGTAGGAAGCGGAGCAACCAAGCTGTGAGGTTGAGAGATGGGAGGGAGTGGTGCAGTTGACCCGATTGATGGGTCAAAAGATCTGGCACTGGATCCAGATGCCAAGGCTGCTCCAACAGAAAGCGATGAAGGAACGGAAACCATATCTGACGAGGCCAGTAAGGGGCAATGAGGATCATGTCGACTCTCAATGTGGTAGCTTTCTGAATTACTTGAGAGATCAGTGGAAAGGCATACAGAAGTCCCCAGGGCCAATCGTGGACTAGAGCGCCCCTGGCGGGTTGACCTGGTAGGGGAAAGAGGGTGAAGAAATCGTGACACTTGCTGTTTTGGGGAGTAGCAAAAAGATCGCAGCAAGGTCGGCCCCATTTCTGAAAAATTTCTTCCAGCACTGACTGTTTGAGAGACCACTCGTGTTCTATGAGAATGGCCCTGCTCAACTTGTCCGCTATCACGTTGGACTTCCCGGGGATGTGCGTTGCTATCAGAAACCGCTGAGATGAGATTGCCCACTGCCAAAGTCTGAGTGCCTCTCAACATAAGGGATAAGACTTGGTTCCGCCCTGTTTGTTGATGTACCATACTACAGACATATTGTCTGTCTGAATTGCAATAGTCCCAGTGGGAAGAGAGTGCTGAAGGGCTTGCAACGCTAAAAGTACTGCTCTCATCTCCAGGACATTTATGTGCAGATGGCTTTCGATAGGTTGCCATGTGCCCTGGACCGTCCTGCCCTGACAATGCCCCCCCCCCCCGATCAGGGAGGCGTCCGTTGTCACCGTGGCAACCGGAGGGGGGGGACGAATGATCTGCCCTGAAGAACTTGAGGGGAGGTCATCCACCAAGTTAGATGCTTCTTGCATGATTGGGTCAGCAGAATACTGTGAGACATTGGGAGCTGTTGGAAGGACCACTGAGAAAACAGCATCCACTGGAGGATCCGAATGTGAAAGCGTGCTAGGGGAAGAAGTGTAATGGCAGCTGCCATGAGACCTAAAACCTTCAAGACAAACCTGGCTTTGATCCTGTCGTTTGCGGATATCTGATACTCTTTGCTTTGTTAGTTTCGCTGAAAGATGAATTGTGTCTAAGGTGGCGCCTATAAAGGTAATAGCCTGACAAGGCAACAAGGCAGATTTTTCGAAATTTATGGAAATGCCTAGAGCTTGACAAGTATGAATGGTGTAGTCTCTGGATAAAAGAAGTTGACGCCTGGTGGTAGCGGTAAGGAGCCAGTCGTCCAAATATGGAAACACCTGGAATCCTTGTCGTCTCAGATGAGCCGTGACCACTGCCATGCATTTGGTGAACACTCGGGGGGCTGTAGTGAGACCAAAGGGCAGGGCTCTGAACTGATAGTGACTGGCTCCCAGCCGGAAGCGGAGGAACCTTCTGGAGCGTCTGTGCATCTTGATATGATAGTACGCATCCTGAAGGTCTATTGAGCACATCCAACTGTCCAGACCCAAGAAGGGTAGAATGGACTGAAGCGTGACCATCCGGAATTTTGTTTTGTTTACAGACTTGTTTAGTCTGCTGAGATCCAATATTGGTCTCCAGTCCCCTGTCTTTTTTGGAACCAAAAAGAATTTGTAGTAGATTCCGGATCCTTGCTGGTCTGCCGGGACTGGCTGGATAGCTCTTTTTGACAGCAGCTTTGATATTTCTAGCGCTGCTTGTTCCCTTAGACCGGGTGGAACGTCTGGAAGGGGCCCTTTTGGTTGGGATGGGATGTGGACAAAGGGAATTTTGTAACCCTCGGATATAATCGACTGTACCCATTTGTCTTGAGTGAGGGAAAGCCAGGCTTCTGGATACAGTGATAATGTTCCCCCGACTGCCTCCGAAGGTGGACAGTCAGGCAGCTTCTCAGGGATGCTGAAAAGGTTTGTCAGAGAGAGTCTCTCTGCTACCTTGATTCTATGGACCCCCCCCCTGCCCCTAGGGCGGCGTCTATTGTTGTTCCCCCCTCTGCCTCTAGAGGGGAACTGACTGCGTGCATCAGGCGAGACTCCCTGTGATTTGCGGAACCACATTTTACCCCCCTTCTGACCCTTGGGATACGGTCTGGAAGGGGTAGAAAACCGGACTCCCACGGCAGAGAGAGTCTTGCCATCCTGTTCGCACCTAGTCAACGTGTCCTTCACCTGAGGTCTAAACAACGCTGTACCATCAAAAGGGGAATTTGTGAAGGACGCCTTGAAAGGATCCGCAAAGTTACAAAGCCGCATCCAGGCATGATGTCGTAAAGCTACACCTGTGCCAGCGGCCCTACTCACCCCATCGGCCGCATAAGAAAGAAGCCGCATGGAGGAGTTGACGATTGAATTCAGGGTTGCCAGCTGGGAGTTCATTTTGTCTCAAAACCCCTCAGTTGTTGGATCCTGCAAAGCATCACCCATTTCCTTGATCATATCTCTCTGAAGACGGGTGAAGTGACACAAGTAGTTCAGCGAACGCATAGCAAAGGTCACTGAGGAGAACATCCGCTTATCGTACCTATCCATAGTCCTAGATTCCTTATTAGGAGGATGGATAGGTACCGAAGGATCAGCTAATTCCTTCTTAGTGGCTGCGGCCACCACCACAGCATCAACAGAGATGCCCTTGGATAAGAATTCTTTGTCCTTAGGAGCTGTAATAAACTTGGAAGGCCTTCGTGGGGTAGGTTCCACCATATCAGGGGCTGCCTACACCTTCCTTGCCACCACTTCCATGAGGGGGTCAAAGGGAGGAGATACCCAGGAGGTGGAAGGGCGAGAACCAAAAGGCTCAAGGTAGACCGACTCGTCCTCTGAAGGGTTAAGGGTGGACCAGTTCCCCCTCTGTTTAAGGATCTCAAGGATGTCTGAAAAGGAGACATCCTCAGAGGAGGACCGTGGGGACCCTTCAGACTCATCCAAGTTGGTATCCGAGGTGATAGACTCGGGGGAGTCAATATGCTTCCTCTTGCATTGTTTCTTCCGAGGGGGTTCCCCTGAAGGATCAGGAGAAGCCTCGGAAGAGGAGGATATTCCCAGTGGGGAAACTTGAGACATTGGCTCTCTATGGTCTGGGACGAGAGGGTGGGTAGAGACCATCGCAGGCACTGTAGAGGGAGGAGCTGAGGGAGCCAACCGTGGAGCAGACACCGGGTCTAGCACGCTCCGCATGACCTCGAAGGCGCCCCGATCAGGCGGGGCCAAAGATGCCCACTCCGAAGAGACGAGGACTCCTCCCAGCACCGAAAGGGATGGCTCCGAGGCAGATGTCGGGGGCCGAGCTCACCAGCGCCGAAGCTCCGAGAGGGAGAATGGGCTCGGACAAGGGTCTGATGCCACTCGCCCCCTCGGAGCCGATGAGGGAAGCCCGGCGCCCAGATCCCTTCAAGGAGGAGATCGGAGCTGACGATGGAGCCGAAAGTGGAAGTATCGGCTGTGACGCACCGAATGTCACAGCTCCGAGAAGCTCCAGCTCCAAACTCATGGGAATTGGAGGAGGAACTGAGGAAGGGATGGGTATAGCCACTGACCGTTGGGTAGGGCTATGCAGTATTTGGGCTAGTGCCTGGGACTTGAGAAGTCTGCTCACCACCCTCTCTAAGTCATGGTCGGACAGTCTGGAGGACCGAGAGGAGTGGGACCTATGGCTCCTCTCTGATAATAGTGGAGATCCCGGGGCCGAGTGGATAGAGCCAATGGATGGGGATCTAGACCTCTTTCTAGTAGATGGCTTCGACAAAACTATCGGAGCCGTCTGAGTCTCGGACCTCTCGGCTCCAGCCGGAGCCGAGGTAACCGTTTTAGTCTTAGAAACATCGGCTCCAGACGGAGTTGATGTCGAAAAAGCCTTAGAGCCACCAGCGGACTGCTCCGAAGCTGGAGCCGACGCCTTGGAAGGCTTGGAAGGTTTTCCTGACGCGGCCTGGGTCAGGGAGCCTTCAGGCTTTAATAAGCCTCGAAGTATCAACTTATTTTTGCGTTCCCGCAGGACTCTTGGACTGAAAGCGTGGCAGACAGAACAAGAGTCCTGCAGGTGCAAAGGTCCCAGGCAATATACACAAGAAGTGTGACCGTCTGTCATAGACATTTTCTGACAGCACGAGTCACACTTCTTAAAGCCTGAGACCTTAGAGTCTTTAGACATCCCAAAGAAAAAACTGTGAAACACAGACACACCTGTTAAGAAAGGGGGAAAAAAAATCCAACCACTCCCACAATAAGTATGACTAAGAGGAAGGGAGGAGGGCCCGAAGGCCTAAGAAAATTAACAGGGGATAAACGGGAAAAACAATTAGGGGAACCCGAAGGAAACTAGGGATAGTTAACTAATAAACTGTTAAGAAAACTATTCTAAGAAAAAAATAAGGGGATTTTGAAGTTTTACAACTATAAAAAGTCACTAACCTGCAGAGCCGGTAGAAACAAGCACCTCCTAGCTAAAGCGGCAAACGAGATCTGGGTATTTACCGCCTAGCATTGTGGGATATAGGGGAGCCTCGAGCCAGTGGAAATAGCTCTCGAGCTTTAGTATTGGCCGAGTCGGAGCCGAGGATCGGCTCCGAACCCATCCAGCAAGAATGAAAGCGAGATTGACAACTTAACATTTTATGTTATTTAATTATTTTTTATTTTTGGCAGGATCAGCCAGATACTGTTCAAAATGAAAAGGTGGACTGATTACATATTTGTTCTTTGTTTCTAACAATCTGGGTCTGAAGTTTGGCAGGGTCAACCAGATCATAGAAGACAACAATATCTGCAGTGGGCTGGCTATTCTGGGGGCAGTTTGTGATTTTCTAACACTCCTGGCATGGTCAACCAGATACTAGTAGTAGGTAAGGTTAGGTAGTGTGTGTGTGTTTTGGGGACTGTTGATGACTTGCTTTCTTTTTTTTAATTAACTATCCTGGCAGGGTTGACTAGATATTAGGGATGCAATGTGTTTTGGGGACTGCTGATGTTTTTTGAGTGTGTAATACATTGGCATGGTCAACCAGATATCAGTGGTCTGTGTGTTTTGGGGGCTGTTGATGACTTTCTTTTTTTATACTATGCTGGCACGGTTGACCAGATACCGGCAATGCAGTTTTTGGGGGACTGATGTGTTTTTTTTTTTTTTAATACTGTAATACACTGTCTGGCATGGTCAACCACATACTAGTGGTCTGTGCGTTTTAGGGGTGTTGATGACTTTCTTTACTATTATTATTGTTATTATATATATATATATATATATATATATATATATATATATATATATATATTTTTTTTTTTTTTTAGTTTAATATCTTGGCAGGAGTCAAAGAGATACTAGGTCTGAAGTGTGTTCTAGGGAGCTGTTTAAGAATGACATGTTTTTCTAACCTAACATCGTTTTGTAGGGGTAGTCAAGATAAATAGGACTGTTTGCCAATGTTTTGTTGATGAAACAAACTGTACTCTTGCATGAGTACAGTGTGTATTGGTGAACTGAAGTAAGATCACGTGCAAGTTCTTGGCTATGTGATGTGAAAGAAATACAATAATGTAACTGTGGCCTTTTATTTTCATTATTTTAAACATTGTAGGCTCAAAGCAAATTCTCTGGGTAAGCAGTTGGAATGTGGGCAATGCCTATGTGCAAACAGAATGACTGCAGTTCTGTCTAACTTTGCAAGGGTAACGTACATTTTAGTGAAGTAAGATCAACCTCAAGCTCTGAACTCTTAAGTATTGTTTGTGTGGGAAAAAAAAAATAGTATACTTAATGACAATGTCGTCTTTTTTGTTGCTGTTTTTGTTTTCGTTTTTAACCTCGCAAGATCAAGTCATATACTGTGGTTGGGGTTGTGAGTAGAGATAGGGGCTGTGTGAATGGAACAAATGGCCTGGCTGCTTACTGTTAAGAGTTCTGCAAAGCTAGAATTACAATACTTTTCTGTCTGTACTTTACGATAAGTGTAAAATAATTACCAAGTTTACGAGTAATTCTTAATGTGTTATTCCATACCTGTTCATGTATATACTTAATGTTTGTTTAAAAATGTTTCTATTATGTTGGAACCTTTCTTTCCGCACATATATTGAATTATTTTTTTAATGTAATTCACTAGCATGGTCAACCAGATGCTAGTGGTCTGTGTGTTTTGGGGGCTGTTGATGACTTTCTTTACTATTATTATTATTATAATTTTTTTTAATTTAATATCCTGGCAGGAGTCAGAAAGATACTAGGTCTGAAGTGTGTTCAAGGAGCCATTTAAGGATGACATGTTTTTCTAACCTAACATTGTTTTGTAGGGGTAGTCAGGATAAACAGGACTGTGTCAATGTGTTGTTGGTGAAACAAGCTATACTCTTACATGAGTACAGTGTGTGTGTGGGTGAACTGAAGTAAGATCACGTGCAAGTTTTTGGCTATGTGATGTGAAAGAAATACAATAATGTAATCGTGGCCTTTTATTTTTATTTTAAACATTGTAGGCTCAAAGCAGATTCTCTAGGCAGGCAGTTGGAATGGGCCAATGGCTATTTGCAAATAGAATGACTGCAGTTATGTCTTACTTTGCAAGAGTAACGTGCATTTTAGTGAAGTAAGAGTGATAAATATGTCAATAAATATGTCAATTTAAATCACTGTTTCCTTTTTCTATAATTTCAATTTAAAAAAAGTAAATTATTTGTAAAACAAGGGGGTGCACTAATAAGTTTTGCCTAGGACATAAAATAACCTAGCACGGGCACTGGCTGTAACTATTCAGACTATGTGCCTAACAGCAGCAATGGGTATGTCACCACTTCCCACATCACCTTGCAGCACAGTGCTAACAGCAAGTGATGTGACACGTACAGGAGGCCTTATTTCCTCTGGAGCATGACTTGTCATCTCTGTATATAGAACCATGTCAAAAAAACACCCACAGCTGATTTAAAAGAATGGGGTATCCTAATGAAAATATGAATGCAAGTCACTTGGACTGCTGAAAAACATTTTATTGACCAACTCAGGTTGAGCTCTTTTGTCCATTAAACAGACTTTTTTTTATCATAACTAGTTAAAAAAAATCAATAAAGCCACTTTTAAAACATCATGCAAACTATGTAACCAAAATAATCAAAGCTATTTAAAAGGACACTGCATAAATAAAACCATATAAAATACATAAAATGTGTCAACATTTTAAATTTGATGTCTTACAACAAAACAAGATAAAATAAGTCAATAAATCACATTATCTTTTTCTTAATACACTAATAATAGAAACACTGTCATTAAAACCAGGGGGACTGGTGTCATCTGCCTCAGATGCCATAATACTTCTTTCTATTCCAAATATTTTTCCAGTCTCCCCATAAAAACTTTTGCTTCTGTCTTCAACATTAGGAAATGCTCTTAAACATGTGACATTGTGTGGAATGTTGAGCCAGTGTACTCGTCATCCTTTTTAGTTGTATTATAAATGTGTAAAATGCAGGACATGTGTTCAAAGAGTGTTATAATTTTGGTTTCCTCTTTTGTGTTAACATTACAACACTGTTTGCACCTCCCAAATATTTTGTTGTTAAATCTATATTAGTCTCTATAGTTTCTCCTGGTTTCTCTAAAATATTTTTAATATTTGCTTTCCAGTTAAATCCGGTTCAACTTTTGGTATGTTAGTTTTGATCGGATTCTACCTCAGTACCTTCTTCAGAGCTTTGGATCCGAGACTCTGCTTCTTCTCTAACTCAAAATTCACATCTTCTGCCCAAAATACCTCAGACTGAGTTTGCTAACCATTTCTAACCACAGAGAAAAATATCTTGATAAAAGTAAAAACTCCAACAGAAAAATAACTGCTTATGAAGTAGGCCAAGCTTGGTAATGTGACCTACAGCAGACAGTGTTCTTGGTTGAGACCTATCAGAGCACCAGAAGTTTGCAGATGGTAATTTGGAAGGGGGAAGGAGGGAGAGTGTGATACTGAATCAGGTGAAAAAGAGACAACATGGCTCTATTGTGATGGTAAGTGCATAACTTTCATACCCGATGCTTTGTGTATTTTCATCCAAGTCAATATCCGGGACAGATTCCTAAGCTGCCTAAAGTGACCTGGGTGGTATCAAGAAAGAACATTCCAGAGAATGGTGGAGCCAAATGATTCACAAGCTCTAGACTGCACATCCAATTTCTAATGAGATACAAATGTATGAACCTTTGACAAAGTTGCTGCTGCACAAATGTCATCATATGAACTCTTCATGAATGCTGTAGAGAGCAATTGCTCTAGTGGAATGAGATTTTGGTTTTTAGGGTAGCGACAAAGCTTGGGTTTTACATACAAAAGAAATGCATTCTGACAGCCACTTAGGGTAAATTGTGACACATAATTTCCGTAATTTGCTTTGGAAAAGACAACAACCATTTGATTTGATTTTCTAATATCTTTGACACAGTGCAAGTAGAATCAGATCTGTATGTGAGCATCTAATGTATGAAGCATATGTACTCCTTTGTTATAGTAATAAGGGGCAAGACTGTTAAATCAATGAATTGATTCAAATTTGCTTCAGATGAGACTTTTAGGAGAAAAATAAAATTTATGCTGAATGACACCGTCTCTGTGGAAAATGAGAAAAGGCAGCTTGCGTGAGAGCGCTTGTAGTTAAGAAATTCATTTAGCAGATGTAATGGCAATCAAGAAAACAGTTTTCCAAGAAATATACTTAAGGTCAGATGATGCACCTGACTCAAAGGGTTTCAATGTCAATGACTAAAGTAAAATTGTGGCCCCAAATTGGAGGCCTCAGTAAATAAGAGAAGCAATGGAAGTCATAATGGACTATGTGAAAATTTGAAATGGCAACTCCTTCAACTTTGATGGTTGAAAAAAACTAGAAAAATTTGTTAAAACGTTCACAAAGAAACTCCAACTTCAGTGGGAGGAGGGCAGAAAAAGGATTCAGTTCTTTTGATAATGGCCAAGTAGAAAATTGTCTGCAGTCACTTTTATAAGTCTTTTGCATTCATTGTTTTTGGGAAGAAGAAATTATGTGAACTACTGGAGAAGACAGCTTGGCATGTCTGGCTATTGCTACTGTTAAAACTGGAGAAACCATGTAGTTAACTTTAGGGCTTACAGATGTGGTAGATGCATCCCGGATGGGTGACAGAAGATTCGGAATGGGATGCAGCACCCAGGGCAGGTGTAGCAAATGAGGCCAAAGGAAGTGGAACCAAACCATCCTGGGGTAGAACGGGACAATGAGGATTACCTTGGTCCTGCATGTCATGGCTTTCTGTATGAATTTTGACAACACAGATACTGGTGGCAAAACATGCAGAAGACCAGGGGAACAAGTGTGGACTACAGCATCTCTCAGTGACTATCTCTCTGAAAGGATGATGGCAAACTAACTGCTGCACTTGTTCAAGTAGGAGACAAAGATGTCTAAAAAAAGTTGACCCCATCGGCTAAAAATCTCTGTTGCCACTATCTGTATGAGACACCATTCATGAGGCAATAGGATAGACCTGCTCAACCTGTCCACTAGTACAGTCACTGTCCCAGGAATGTGTGTTGTTACCAGAAAGCAATGAGAAGACATCACCCATTGACAAACTTGCATGGTTTCCTGGCAAAGTGGATGCAATCATGGTCCCCTTTATTTGCTGACATACCATACCACTGACTTATTATCCATTTGGATGGCATTCATGCCCTTGGATAGGTAGTCCTGGAAAGCCTACAATGCTAGGAGGGCTACTCTCATCTTCAAGATACTGATGTGAAGTTTGGCCTCTACCGGGAACCACAGTCTTGAAACATCATCTCCTCACAATGCCCCCACTCCACCCTAGAAGAGAAGCATCTGTGGTTACTGTGGCCTGGGGTGTCAGTGGACAGAAGGGTCTCCTCTCTGCAACTGACAGAGGCTATCCACATGTTATATGGTTTCTGCATACCTGAGTGAGGATTCTGGCATGGAGGGGATGAAAACTCTGTGACCACTGGACCACTGTAACACTCTTATGTGGTATCTCATTAATGGGACTAAAGTAATAGTAGAGGCCATCAAAACAAGATAAAATAAGTCAATAAATCACATTATCTTTTTCAAACAATAATCAATCTTGCTTGTGCATGGGGATGGTGAGCCAACAGCCTTAATAAGAATACTCTTGCTGCTGTAAAATTTGGCAATTTGTTGAACTGTACTGATATGACTGCCTACGAATTTTATATGTTCAGTAGGGGGCAGTTTGCTCTTCTCACAGAAAATGGAGTAGAAATGCTTGGTGCTGCAGTAGTAGATCATTGGAGGTGAACTGCTACCATGCATTAATCTTGGTGAGAATCCTGTGGTGAGACCGAATGGCAGTGCTCTGAATTGGTAATGACTGGCTCCTGGCCAGACATAGGGATTGCCTCTGAATCTTTATATGGTAGCAGGCAACTCAAGAGAGGTAATATGGACTGCACAGTGATCCTCTGGAATTTTGTCCGATGTTTGGTTGATCTATCCCCAGGAGTATCATGGTGAAAACCTTGTGACTTCCTGAGCCACATTTTCTTACCTCCCCTTCGATTCCTGGAACAGGATCTTTGTGGAGTGGAGAAATGGATTTTTACAGCAAGCAGGGTCTTACCATCTTGTTCACTCCTAATAAACCTCTCTTTAACCTTGGGTCCAAAAAGCGTGGAACCAGAAAAACAGGGCATGGATAAAGGACACCTTGAAGCTTTCCATGAAATTGAATAACCACATCCAGGCATGGAGATGCATCGTAATGCCTGTACTAACTGCCCTTGCTGTGCCATCTGCTGCATTGGATAGAAGGTGGGTGGCTACATTAGATGTAGAATGTAGGGCAGACATTTGGGTGTTCACTGTCTTTTGCACATCTGCAGGCAAGTTGCCAGAAAGGGACTTTCACACCTCCTTGATCAAGTCCCTCTAGAAACATGTCAAGTTTGCAAGATAATTCAGCTCCTTGAGAGCAGAGGTTGCTGAAGTGCACGTCCATTTCCCTAATGTGTCCAAAGCCTTTTATTCTCGGATAAAGGAAAACAGAAAAACTCTCATCACAAAGCTCTTTCTTTGTGGTTGCTGCCACCACCATGGCACCTCCTGAGTGTCATTTTGATCAGTGCTTCTTATCTTTTGGGACCGACTAAAAAAAAAAATTGACAGAATTTAAAGGAACTGGCTCTATAATATCCATGCCTTCAGTGCCACAAAATCTATGAGTGCATCTGGAGGGGGAACCACACAGGACACAAATGAATCGAACCTAAAAGCTTTGAGAAACACAGACTGATCCAGAGAAGGAATTTCGGTGGACTACCCTCCCTTCTGTTTCATCAATTCCAGGATGTCCCCAAATGTGACATCTTCCAGGATGAATCTGGGGGATCTTTTGTCCTCATCCAAATCTGTGAGCTCAGTAACTGTCTCAGGAGGAGAGTCTATAGGCTTCCGTTTCTATGTCTGTTTCCTTGGAAGATATCTCTGGGGTTCTGGTGGAGGCATATCAGAATCAGACAGGAAACTCAAGCTGTCTCAAAGACTATGAATTCTGACTGTCCCAATTGACCTGAATGAGAGGCATAAGGAACAGGTTCCACTGGTGTTGGGACAGATCCGAACTCTGTGCATGTACCTGCCTTCTTGGACCAGCCAAGGCCCTTGCAAAAGCCTCAAAAGCCAAAACCACAACTGGAGCAGAGGAAGCACTTCCTCTTATCAACGGACTCAAAATGCCTCCCCACTCCAACAGAGATTGGCTCCGAGGAGGACCTAGGATCCAGTGCTGAGACACTAAGGGGAAGAAACAGCTCAGAAAACTTCACAGAGGGTAAGAAACAACTCAGAAACCTTCAGGACTGACTCCACCACCAGTACTCAGACAATGACACTTCAGCTGTGGGACTCATCCCAATCTGATGGCACTGGAGTCAAGAGAATAAGAGATGTAGTCGAGGCCCAAGTCCCTTGGACCATCAGATCTGACAGAGGAGCACCTGCAGGATTAGGACCCATGGGAACCTTATCTGAATACTGGACAAGTATCTGTGAAAAGTGTGATGAGGTTGATGGGCCTGTACCTGCCCCCCCTTGCAGACAGTACCAGGAGAACTCCCAGTTGCATCTGTGTCATCAAAAATTTCCTCATCATTCAGTCGGCATCCATTTCAGTGAGGCTTCTGGTGGATCACACCGACCTCGATGATGAAGCTATCGATGAGGGTCTAGAAGGTAATTTGTCTTGGAAGATCAATGAACAGTGCAGAGGGCTCACTGGCTCTGGAGAAAAAGCAGCTTGAGAGGTGGGAGTTCAGACATAACCGCCTCAAAGTTTTTGGTATCAGACCCAATAAACAAGACTGATCCAGGGATCTTTTTCTTGATTTGTCAAGCCTCTTCTCTTCTGATTTCTTCAACCCTTTCCTCTAAAGACTTACCTCTGTGTTTTCCTTTAGACTTGTCCTTTCCTTTCTCTTCTCAGTTCTGGAAGAAGCAGATGGGGATCTTGATTCAGAAGACCTCCTGGATGTTGAAAACCCTGTCTGCGGGGGGAAGCAAAACCTTAACTCATTCACTCCAGTGGAGCTCAGGAAGTCTGCACTTTAACTTCCAATGGGAGGAGCCTAGGCTTTTTGACAGGATCAAATTATATCCTCACATTTCAAAAACATGTTCAAATCTCTGGAATCACAGGGGTTATGAAAGTATAAATGGCAAACTCTTCAGCTAAAACTATTTTTATAGTGGTATTATTCTTTAGGCGCTAGGTCTTAAACCGAATTTTATAAGTCACAGTAAACAGTCACTATTACATTTGTAATATTTTGTAAAGAACTTACAATACCTCAGCAACCACTCGTTACACACATACTGTCACAGCAGCATTTTATTCCTCTAGCAGACAGCTTTTATGCGAGGCTAAGGAGTTCTGTTACTTGGCTGCTGAGATATTTAAAAATGTGAAAATCATATCTATACAAATTAATACCATAAAAGCAACAGTTAATATCTGTTTATATCCAACACATTTAATAAAATCTGACGTCTTGGCCAAAGCCTTCAAGGAGTATATACTTCTTGAAGGCTTTGGCCGAGATGTATATATTTTATTAAATTTGTTGGATATACTGGTGGTTGTTTCTTTTTTGCTACAAGACAACTTTTTATTTTGTGCATCAGTTAATATCTCTATCTGCACTAGACAGAGGTCAAATATTAATGCAATTGAGTTTGCCACTGTGTAAACTTTAAGATGAAATTGTTTAAAACCTTGTACATAGCGTGGTTTTGGAATTATCGATGCAAATATGAACAAACAATATTTGACGCCTAAAGGCGTCAGTAGGAGGTAACTGCATTTGCACCTGGAGGCATCACTCGGATGTAATGAGCAATTAGTTTTTCTCTCCTATCTTGCACAGCTCTTGCGACAACAGCAAGCACAAATCTCACAATTTGTCTGAAGATGAGCAGCACCTACACAATGCATACACATGGATTTTTTTTTTGGGGGGGTCTTGTATATACAGGCTGAACACTTTTTGAATCAAAAAATATGGAAACACTACTAGAAAAAATTTAAGTATATCTATATAAATATATACTACTACAATCTGACCACTTTTAAAAGAAGAAATTGTCTTATTGTTTTACTACTAGAAAAAACACACAAAAATACTATATTAGTCTAATTTATAATATAATAATACAACTATCTAGAAAGTTCACACTACAGAGAACAATAAGGCTTAAAACTACCAATTATCTAACCCACACTTAACCTATCACTACCCTATACTATAATAGCACTACATTACATCTAAAGGGAGGAATAGAGCAGGAAAGTAAGCAAAAACCTTCATTTATTGTGACTGGATTATGACAGTTCTTGGGTAACACTTCTAGGTGGAACAGGTGGCAAACAAAATCCAAGGTATTTTAGGCAGTAGGAGGGAACTTTGGGTAAGGGAAGAGTCAGATTCTCATATCCACAGCTCTGGAGGAAGGCATCTAGGTCGGATTCAATCGGATCACACAACCCAAACATTAAAATGGATGAAAACAGACACTGGATCTTCTCTTATGTCCTTCACATCAGTCAAGTAGTGTATGACCAAGAAATTTTAACTACTTGATGTGCGTTCCTTTTAAAGGGATAACTTAAGCTAAGTCTGCAGAATTTTTGTTGCATCTTGGGCCTGAAATTTATTCAAGTCCATGTTTAACAAATGGACCAAATTTAGAGGTTCAAGTCAACTGCCCCCTTCCTGATGTCATTTCATAAAACTTCAGGGCATCCCCTTCTCAAAAACATTTTGTGTGGTAGCCAGGGTTGCCAGACTTCCGACTGGCCGGGCAGGGACAAAGTGAGGACAAAAAAAAAAAAAAGTCTTCAACGCTTAAAACATGGGGCTACTTCTGTACAGATCATCAAGCAGTTCTGCATTAAACACAAGTAGCTCCGTGTTTACCAATTTTTGATTGGCCCTTATGCCGGTATATGAGCCAATCAAAAAACTCAAAAAAACGGAGCTATGTTTAATGCAGAACTGCCTGATGTTCCGCATTAAACACCAGCAGCTCCATATTTAGCGATTTCTGATTGACCCATATGCCGGTATACGGGCCAATCAAAAAAAAAAAAAAAAAAAGCAGAGGGCTGTTTCGCCAGGATTTAAACCGGCAGTGCGGGACTCGGGATCGGGCTGCTGATCCCGGGACAATCCCGCTCAAATAGGGACGTCTGGCAACCTGGAGCCCAGTCTCTTCCACAAACCAATCCTGCCTAGAAGTTAAACTTGAAATCTTTATAGACTGTCTTTTAACTAGCTCTTTTTTATGGTATTAAGGATGGCAACTGCCAAAATAAAGAAATGAGGTGCTAAACGTAGGTTTCCTAAAAACCTATGTGCCTCACTTTCTGACCTTTTTTTGTTGTATTAACATCCCGGAAATTAACCTGGTAAGTAAACTTTAAAAAAAATCAGTGGACTGTTCTAGTGTGTAAATAATCATGAATTGTTCTGTGCAATCTGTCCATACAATAAAGACATTGTCAAGTTAGAGGTAATAAGAACCACAATATCTAAACAAATCTTTCTTAAAAAATATTTCCATTCCTACCATAACAACACTGCAATGGTGAAGACTGGCCCACATGCTACACCCATGGCCACGCCTTGCAGTTGTTCAAAATATTCTCTCTCAAAACAGATGCAATTATTTAATAACACTAGTTCCATGAATTATAAGTTTAATTTCTCTACAGTCAAACGATCACTCAGTATTACTTCATGGAACCATTCAAGGCCTGTTACATGACGGATCACTGAAAATAAATTTTTAACATCCACAGTGATGATACAAACCAAACCTCACCCATAACAGCATTTCTCAGTTGACTACGAAAATCCCAAGAAACTCTCAAGCTGTGGTTGTACATTTGAAAATATTTTTTAATCCACCACTAATGCATTTCTTCAAAGGTTCTATTGTTGACCTGCTGGCAGATGCAATAAATGTTGCAAGGTAGAGTGTACATATTTGAGTGAATTTTGGGAATGCCACAAATATTTGGTATGACAGTATGGTTTACCTTCAAAAAGTGGTATATGTACTGTAAATGTATCCAAAAGGGCAGCTAAAACAGAAGGGACTCAAGAAGGTCTGGATGACTCCATGTGCAAGACTTCATCTTGTCACAGTCTCCTGCAATGTGGCAAACGCAACTATCTTACTTTGACTGGCCTCTTAGTTCAGAGATTATGATGATGGAACAGGACAATTGTCATGGAATTGTTGCCATATATAGCTCTACTGCCCAAAATAAAAGTTATGTACTCACCATAACTATGCATCTGTATTGTTCATTTACATTCTTCCTCAACAAATGGGTCTCGGATCTGACTGATTCGGATGCTTTTTACTAAATTCTAGGATCCAGCTCTCGAGCTCTTCCCTTTATACATAATGCCCCTGACCAATGTACCACCTCAGATCGCATTTGCTGCTACTACATAACAACCCAAATATAGAGCATAATAACAACAATAATAATAATACAGAGAAATAGAATAGCAACAGAACAGAGGCTCGAACAGCAACTGTGGTTCCTAACAAAAAATTTCATCAGGACACTCCCGAAGACATGGATGGGGGAAGATTGGGGGGGGGGGATGAAACTGGAGAACACAGATACATAATTATGGCGAGTCCATAACTTTTATATCGGATGTTGTCATTTTCATTCATTCCTCAATGAATGGGACAGACTCCTCAGCTATGTTATCCTTGAGTGGCCCTCATGGAAGGATATTCTGGAGAGCCGCAGAACCAAATGGAAACCTGTTTCCTGGATATGATATCCAACTTGTAATGAACATTAGAGTGGCAGCTGCACAAATATCATCAATAGAGGCTGTGGACTAAAAAGCAGCTGAAGTGGCCACTGACCTAGTTAAGTGTGCTTTGGCAAGGTTAGATCTCTTGAGGAATAAATGTAAGAAAAGCAATTCATTATCCATTTGGTTAGTGTAGTTTTAGGTACAGGTTTTCCCAATTTGTTATTGGCAAAGGAAACCAGCAACTGGTCAGTCTTTCGAAATTGTTTTGTCCTAGCAAGACAGAAATGAAGTTGCTTATGTACATCTAAAAGGTGAAGCATGTATTCTCCTTTCTTGTTAAATTTAGGAAAGAAAACTGGCAAGCTGATCACTTGGCTGATGTTTGCATCAGAGGCGATTTTAGGTACAAAGGAGGGATTAGTACTGTAAAGTAAACAGATCTTTGTGGGAAATTACATAAGGTAGTTTTGAAGAGTGTGCCTGGAGTTCATAGACTTTCCTTGTAGAAGTTATAGCCACAAAAAAGACCATTTTCCAAGAAAGAAATTTGAGATCTGCTTTAGCTGAGGGTACAAAAGGGGACCATACCAATCTCTGCAAAACAAGAATAAGATCCCAAGGTGGGGTGGGATCTTTTATCAGACGCCTCACTAAAAAGATAACTTTAAGGAATGCTTTACATAACTTGGATGAGACTAAGGAGGGAGCATAGTCACCATTGTGATAGTTGGAGCTGGCTGCCAGCTAAACTTTGACTGTGGAAAAATTAGCACCACTTTGAAAAACTGAAGCCAGACAATCTCAAACAGCAGGGACTGGAACAGTGAAAGGATTCAGTTCGCTCTGCTGTGTCCAAAAAGAAAATATTTTCCATTTACTCTTACAATTTTTTCCTCTAGAGGGTTTCTGAGATTAAAGCAAAATTTGGCAAACAGGACAGGAAAGCCTGGAATGTTCAGCCATCACTGGAATTCGAGAAACAATGCGGTCAGTCTGAGGTCTAATGTTCCGATGAATCATCCCTGACAGATGGGAAAGAAGGTCTGGACTGGGGTCAAGTGTCCAAAGTGGACATAGTAGGAGAGACCAAAGGAAGGGGAATCACACTTTTGCCAAGGTCAAAAGGGGTCAATGAGGATTACTTTGCTCTTCAACTGGAGTGCTTTCTGAAGGAATTTGGGGATTAGAGGTAGGTGAGGATAAGCATGTAGAAGACCGGAGGGCCAAACATGGACCACAGCATCTCTCGTTGACTACCTCTCATGGGG
Source organism: Protopterus annectens (assembly GCF_019279795.1). Lineage (NCBI taxonomy): Eukaryota > Metazoa > Chordata > Ceratodontiformes > Protopteridae > Protopterus > Protopterus annectens. The sequence goes on from NC_056745.1 coordinate 206,296,170, forward strand.
AATTAGGGCAAAGATCCTACTGCATTTGCTGTTGAGGGGAGAGGCTAATAGATCAGAGCAAGGTTGACCCCAATTGTGGAAGATCATATTTGCCACTTGTGAGCCATCAGGACAGTCTGTCTAAGCTTGTCTGCTAGAACACTGGATTTCAACCAGTACGTGCATTGCTACCAGAAAGTGGTTGGAGGAGACTGTCCACTGCCAGACTCCCACTGCTTCTCAGCAAAGGGGGAAGATCTGGTATCCCCTTGTTTGTTGATATACCTAACTACTAACAAGTTGTCCATTTCTAATAGCAATTGTTCCTAGAGGAAGAGAGCTCTGAAAGACCTGCAATGCTAAAAGAACTGCTCTCATCTCTAGGACATTTATATGCAAATTGGTCTCTTCTAGGGACCACGTGCCTTGAACAATCCATCTCAAGAAATGCCCCCCACCACCACAAATGTGAGTCATCGGTGGTCAACATGGTGGTTAGGGGAGGAAGGATAAAACATTGTAAGAAACTTCTCTGTGCGGAAGATTTTCAGTCCATATATTTCTAGTTAATCACTGTATATTAATCAGATCAGACAATAGTAGTAGAAGTAGCGAAAGTAAACTCAAGTCAAAAAGTAATAATAGAAAATATATAATTCTACAGCATTACTAAGTATTCGAAAGTAATCCAAGCAAGGCAGGCAGTCTGTTTCCAGTTGAAAATCCTTTATTAAGTACACAGACAAGCGATCCAAGTAAAACAAAAATAGAGTAATAATTTCCTCACAAGCTTTCTAAATATATATATACTTTTTATCAGGCATGGGAGTGGTTTATTGTGCTGTAAAACAAAGTGTTATTGGTACACATGTTAAATTCACATCCCTTCCCCATCAGTGTGACATTCGAGCTGGTCCTGCCCTACCTAGTAGCTGTCATAATAATATATAGCCCTAATGTACTTTAATGGTACATCTTATTTAACCAAATTATTAAGTCTGTGATTTTATACAAGGCAATATACTACATGGCTGGAAATATATCAACCTTAGTTCATTTTGCGATCAAAATTATATATAAATATACACATATACATTTTGCATGTAAAAATCAGTTTCTATTTTCATAACCTATTGTTAACAAAGATCGCTTTTGTCCTTCTAGACTTCTTCAGGTCTGTGTACAAGAACCCTAAAAACCTATATAATTGTATAATTAGTTAGTATTGTTATTATCATCATTTTGAATAAAATGGAAAAAAGAGAACCAGAAAAAAATAAAAAATATATGTATGATGATGGAAACAAAATGTACACTTAAATTTCAAATGATTTAAAATGGTATTTAAAACCAAGTTGTAGAAAAAAAAAAATAAAATAACAATTAATCATGTAAACAATGTGGCAATTTTCTAAGTTCCAGTGCACTTTTAACTGAACAGTAGTAGTTTAGTCCAGGCTTTCTAAAAGAGTTCAACTTTAATTGCCACATGAGTTCCTGTTTCTCCAGAATATTCGGGATGTCTCCTTCAAGATCACCCATGTCTATGTGATCCAGGATCTGGAACTTAAAACCTGTGTGTCTTTTATGAAGAGAAAGGTGTTTGGCTAGTGCATTATTTTTACATCCAGAGCGGATTTCTGACAGATGACATGAAATCCTTCGCTTGAGTTTATTTACAGTCTTGCCCACATAGAATGCATCACATTCATTGCACTGTGCCCTGTAAATTACTTTTTTAGTGTTACAGTCAACCCCCTGCACTGGTTTTAATGATCTTCTTTAAATAAGACAATAAAAACTATAAAAACTATCACCTTGCTGTATAAATATACAAAATGTACAATTAGTTTCACATCTTTTAGTGCTTTTCTCACATGGTCTAGGTTTAAATTCAACAAAACTTCTAATATTCCTGGCCTTCCTATAAACAAATGATGGGGCTTCACCTAAGATGTTAATCAGAAAAGGGTTTCCTGTGAAAATGTCCCAGTTTTCTTCAATAATATTTTTGATACTCTGATAATCCAAAATGTATGTCAGGATGCAGCTATTTTTGCATTTGTTATTCTCTGTGGGATTACTTAACATTTTCTACTGGGGAGGTTGAGTGAAGGTGCTTCAGTCCTTTTCAGTTCTATAATGGGTCCCAGGATGTTTTTTAACATCTGACTTTCATAGCCTCTCACTAGAAAATCATTCTCTAAATTGTTCAGGTTTCTCAAAAATGGTTCCATCTCTGTGGTAATTTGAGCTAATCCATAGCCTTGGGATTTCACTACATTATACTTGTTTTTGTAGGATGTAGACTTTTACTGTGGAGTAATAAGTTAACCCTCGTTGGTTTTCTGAATAGATCAGTGGTGATTCTGTTATTGTTGATGTCCTTGGAAATCTGCATATCTAAGAAAGTGGTTGAAGTACAGCTATGGGAAGAGGTAAACTTCAGGAAGGGGGTTGCTTGATTGAGGTAAGTGATAAAATCTCCAAGCTGCAAGGTGTCACCTTCCCACACAATAAAGACATCAATAAAACGTAAATAGCATGTGATATGCTGCATGTAGTCTGTGTTGTTTAACACAAAGTCCTCCTCCCATTTGCCCAGAGCTATGTTAGCTATGCTGGGAGCCATGGCAGCCCCCATTGCTATACCAGTTTTTTGTTTGTAGTGTTTGCCATTGAAAGTAAAGAAATTGAAGTCCAGTACAAGATTAATGAGCTTGCTTAACTTTTGCAGTTGTGCCTGTGTTTTGAAATTTAAGTGTATATTTTGTTTCCATCATCATACATATATTTTTTTCTGGTTCTCTTTTTTCCACTTTATTCAAAATGATGGTAATAACAATACTAACTAATTATACAATTATATAGGTTTTTAGGGTTCTTGTACACAGACCTGAAGAAGTCTAGAAGGACGAAAGTGATCTTTGTTAACAATTGGTTATGAAAATAGAAACTGATTTTTACATGCAAAATGTATATGTGTATATTTATATATAATTTTTGATCGCAAAATGAACTAAGGTTGATATATTTCCAGCCATGTAGTATATTGCCTTGTATAAAATCACAGACTTAATAATTTGGTTAAATAAGATGTACCATTAAAGTACATTAGGGCTATATATTATTATGACAGCTACTAGGTAGGGCAGGACCAGCTCGAATGTCACACTGATGGGGAAGGGATGTGAATTTAACATGTGTACCAATAACACTTTGTTTTACAGCACAATAAACCACTCCCATGCCTGATAAAAGTATATATATATATATATATATATATTTAGAAAGCTTGTGAGGAAATTATTACTCTATTTTTGTTTTACTTGGATCGCTTGTCTGTGTACTTAATAAAGGATTTTCGACTGAAACAGACTGCCTGCCTGGCTTGGATTACTTTCGAATACTTAGTAATGCTGTAGAATTATATATTTTCTATTATTACTTTTTGACTTGACGTGTTTACGTTCGCTACTTCTACTACTATTGTCTGATCTGATTAATATACAGTGATTAACTAGAAATATATGGACTGAAAATCTTCCACACAGAGGAGTTTCTTACAATGTTTTGTTTTTAGACCCACTACACTTTAGTGGGTTGTTTTGAGACTTCGGTGATACCACGGAGATTACTTGTTTTTTGGGAGGAAGGATAAAGGGACATCCTAGGCAAATCTTGTTGGACTGAGTCCACCACAGTAGGGAGTCCTTGCAGACTCGAGATAGTTTTAAAGGATGTTGCAAGGACTGTAGAAAGGTGGACTACTGAACTGCTAGAGTCCACTGGAGGATAAGCATGTGAAGACGAGCAGTAGGTATCAAGGAAATCGCTGCAGCCATCAATCCTAGGGCTTTGAGAACCATTTTTGCTGGGGTAGATGGGTGAGAAAGAATCTTTCTGACATGCAATCTCAAGGCAAGAATTCTGTTTTGTGGCAAGAGAGCAAGACAATTGATTGTATCTAGTTGAGCCCCTATAAACTCCAAGACTTGAACTGAGTGAAGGTGGAAATTTGATAGATTGATTGTGATTCCCAGGGATTGAGATAACCGGAGTAGGTAATTCCTGGCTTTTACTAGGAGATGCCTTTTTTGGTGCGTTGAGGAGCCAGTCATCTACATTAGGAAACAATGTGGAATCCATGCAGCTTTAGATGAACTGCTACCACTGCCGTGCATTTGGTGAACAACCTGAGGGCTGTAGCAAGACCAAAGGGTAAGGCTTTGAACTGATAACTGGCTCCCAGCAGAAGCATAGGTATCTTCGAGAGCGACTGTTCATTTTGATGTGATAGTATGCGTCCTGAAGATCTACAGAGCACACTCAATTGTCATTTTGTAACAGAGGCAAAATGGACTGAAACCTATGTGCCTCACTTTCTGACCTTTTTTTGTTGTATTAACATCCCGGAAATTAACCTGGTAAGTAAACTTTAAAAAAAAATCAGTGGACTGTTCTAGTGTGTAAATAATCATGAATTGTTCTGTGCAATCTGTCCATACAATAAAGACATTGTCAAGTTAGGGGTAATAAGAACCACAATATCTAAACAAATCTTTCTTAAAAAATATTTCCCTTCCTACCATAACAACACTGCAATGGTGAAGACTGGCCCACATGCTACACCCATGGCCACGCCTTGCAGTTGTTCAAAATATTCTCTCTCAAAACAGATGCAATTATTTAATAACACTAGTTCCATGAATTATAAGTTTAATTTCTCTACAGTCAAACGATCACTCAGTATTACTTCATGGAACCATTCAAGGCCTGTTACATGACGGATCACTGAAAATAAATTTTTTACATCCACAGTGATGATACAAACCAAACCTCACCCATAACAGCATTTCTCAGTTGACTACGAAAATCCCAAGAAACTCTCAAGCTGTGGTTGTACATTTGAAAATATTTTTTAATCCACCACTAATGCAGTTCTTCAAAGGTTCTATTGTTGACCTGCTGGCAGATGCAATAAATGTTGCAAGGTAGATTGTACATATTTGAGTGAATTTTGGGAATGCCACAAATATTTGGTATGACAGTATGGTTTACCTTCAAACAGTGGTATATGTACTGTAAATGTATCCAAAAGGGCAGCTAAAACAGAAGAGACTCAAGAAGGTCTGGATGACTCCATGTGCAAGACTTCATCTTGTCACAGTCTCCTGCAATGTGGCAAACGCAACTATCTTACTTTGACTGGCCTCTTAGTTCAGAGATTATGATGATGGAACAGGACAATTGTCATGGAATTGTTGCCATATATAGCTCTACTGCCCAAAATAAAAGTTATGTACTCACCATAACTATGCATCTGTATTGTTCATTTACATTCTTCCTCAACAAATGGGTCTTGGATCTGACTGATTCGGATGCTTTTTACTAAATTCTAGGCTCCAGCTCTCGAGCTCTTCCCTTTATACATAATGTCCCTGACCAATGTACCACCTCAGATCGCATTTGCTGCTACTATATAACAACCCAAATATAGAGCATAATAACAACAATAATAATACAGAGAAATAGAATAGCAACAGAACAGAGGCTCGAACAGCAACTGTGGTTCCTAACAAAAAATTTCATCAGGACACTCCCGAAGACATGGATGGGGGAAGATGGGGGGGGGGGGATGAAACTGGGAAAAAATACATAATTATGGCGAGTCCATAACTTTTATATCGGATGTTGTCATTTTCATTCATTCCTCAATGAATGGGACAGACTCCTCAGCTATGTTATCCTTGAGTGGCCCTCATGGAAGGATATTCTGGGGAAGAGAACCAAATGGAAACCTGTTTCCTGGATATGATATCCAACTTGTAATGAACATTAGAGTGGCAGCTGCACAAATATCATCAACAGAGGCTGTGGACTAAAAAGCAGCTGAAGTGGCCACTGACCTAGTTAAGTGTGCTTTGGCAAGGTTAGATCTCTTGAGGAATAAATGTAAGAAAAGCAATTCATTATCCATTTGGCTAGTATAGTTTTAGGTACAGGTTTTCCCAATTTGTTATTGGCAAAGGAAACCAGCAACTGGTCAGTCTTTCGAAATTGTTTTGTCCTAGCAAGACAGAAATGAAGTTGCTTATGTACATCTAAAAGGTAAAGCATGTATTCTCCTTTCTTGTCAAATTTAGGAAAGAAAACTGGCAAGCTGATCACTTGGTTGATGTTTGCATCAGAGGCGATTTTAGGTACAAAGGAGGGATTAGTACTGTAAAGTAAACCGATCTTTGTGGGAAATTACATAAGGTAGTTTTGAAGAGAGTGCCTGGAGTTCATAGACTTTCCTTGTAGAAGTTATAGCCACAAAAAGACCATTTTCCAAGAAAGAAATTTGAGATCTGCTTTAGCTGAGGGTTCAAAAGAGGACCATACCAATCTCTGCAAAACAAGAATAAGATCCCAAGGTGGGGTGGGATCTTTTATCAGACGCCTCACTAAAAAGATAACTTTAAGGAATGCTTTACATAACTTGGATGAGACTAAGGAGGGAGCATAGTCACCATTGTGATAGTTGGAGCTGGCTGCCAGCTAAACTTTGACTGTGGAAAAATTAGCACCACTTTGAAAAACTGAAGCCAGACAATCTCAAACAGCAGGGACTGGAACAGTGAAATGATTCAGTTTGCTCTGCTGTGTCCAAAAAAAAAAATATTTTCCATTTACTCTTACAATGTTTTCCTCTAGAGGGTTTCTGAGATTAAAGCAAAATTTGGCAAACAGGACAGGAAAGCCTGGAATGTTCAGCCATCACTGGAATTCGAGAAACAATGCGGTCAGTCTGAGGTCTAATGTTCCGATGAATCATCCCTGACAGATGGGAAAGAAGGTCTGGACTGGGGTCAAGTGGACATAGTAGGAGAGACCAAAGGAAGGGGAATCACACTTTTGCCAAGGTCAAAAGGGGTCAATGAGGATTACTTTGCTCTTCAACTGGAGTGCTTTCTGAAGGAATTTGGGGATTAGAGGTAGGTGAGGATAAGCATGTAGAAGACCGGAGGGCCAAACATGGACCACAGCATCTCTCGTTGACTACCCCTCATGGGGAATTAGGGCAAAGATCCTACTGCATTTGCTGTTGAGGGGAGAGGCTAATAGATCAGAGCAAGGTTGACCCCAATTGTGGAAGATCATATTTCATATCTGGGGCCCCTTGTGAGCCATCAGGACAGTCTATCTAAGCTTGTCTGCTAGAACACTGGATTTCACCAGTAAGTGCATTGCTACCAGAAAGTGGTTGGAGGAGACTGTCCACTGCCAGACTCCCACTGCTTCTCAGCAAAGGGGGAAGATCTGGTATCCCCTTGTTTGTTGATATACCTAACTACTAACAAGTTGTCCATTTCTAATAGCAATTGTTCCTAGAGGAAGAGAGCTCTGAAAGACCTGCAATGCTAAAAGAACTGCTCTCATCTCTAGGACATTTATATGCAAATTGGTCTCTTCTAGGGACCACGTGCCTTGAACAATCCATCTCAAGAAATGACCCCCACCACCACCACAAATGTGAATCATCAGTGGTCAACATGGCGGTTAGGGGAGGAAGGATAAAACATTGTAAGAAACTTCTCTGTGTGGAAGATTTTCAGTCCATATATTTCTAGTTAATCACTGTATATTAATCAGATCAGACAATAGTAGTAGAAGTACCAAACGTAAACACGTCAAGTCAAGAAGTAATAATAGAAAATATATAATTCTACAGCATTACTAAGTATTCGAAAGTAATCCAAGCAAGGCAGGCAGTCTGTTTCCAGTTGAAAATCCTTTATTAAGTACACAGACAAGCGATCCAAGTAAAACAAAAATAGAGTAATAATTTCCTCACAAGCTTTCTAAATATATATATACTTTTTATCAGGCATGGGAGTGGTTTATTGTGCTGTAAAACAAAGTGTTATTGGTACACATGTTAAATTCACATCCCTTCCCCCATCAGTGTGACATTCGAGCTGGTCCTGCCCTACCTAGTAGCTGTCATAATAATATATAGCCCTAATGTACTTTAATGGTACATCTTATTTAACCAAATTATTAAGTCTGTGATTTTATACAAGGCAATATACTACATGGCTGGAAATATATCAACCTTAGTTCATTTTGCGATCAAAAATTATATATAAATATACACATATACATTTTGCATGTAAAAATCAGTTTCTATTTTCATAACCTATTGTTAACAAAGATCGCTTTCGTCCTTCTAGACTTCTTCAGGTCTGTGTACAAGAACCCTAAAAACCTATATAAATTGTATAATTAGTTAGTATTGTTATTATCATCATTTTGAATAAAGTGGAAAAAAGAGAACCAGAAAAAAATAAAAAATATATGTATGATGATGGGGAAACAAAAGGTACATTAAAGTAAATGATAGTAAATGGGGGATTTAAAACCAAGATTGAGAAAAACAGACACGGTAAAATCACCATTGGATCATGTAAACTGAGAAATCTTCTCATCAAGAAAACATAATGACCCAGGCGAACTCCAAGGCTGAGGATAAATAAACTGTAAAACTTTAAAATCAATTACAATAAGTTGGCAAGTTCTTTCACAGTCAATAGACTGCTTCTTCAGAACTAATAAGTGCATTACATCTACACCTATTTAAATGCAAAACAGCCAATCACTAACACCTACCAATTAATCAGTCAAGATCATCTCTAAACATTCTCTAATGCATAATAAAATCACACCAGTTGTATACATTATAATCTTAAAGTATAGATAACCTATACTTAGGGCTCATCCACCTTTGCATTAATTCAATATACACATATATAGGTTTATTTTCATGTAAGAAACTATAACCCTTATGGGGTATTTTAACATTTTTATATTCGTTTTCACATTTTCTATAGTTTACGATTCTGATGTATACAACTTGTGTGATTTTATTATGTGTTAGAGAATGTTTAGAGAGCTTCTAGACTGATTAATTCATAGGTGCTAATGACTGGCTATTTTGGGTTTAAATAGGTGTAGATGCAATACACTAGTAGGTCTGAAGAAGCAGTCTATTGACTGTGGAAGTGCTTACCAACTTATTGTAATTGATTTTATTGTTTTTGGTACATTAAAGTTTTACAGTTTATTTATCCTCAGCCTTGGAGTTCGCCTGTGTCATTATTTTGTCTTGGACACCGTTGTTTTCTTGGTGTGTTCAAAGTGGTCCACTGCTAGATGTTTAAATTGTAAAATTCCCATTTTCCAATTTTGACTCGATACCATGGAGGACCTATTGATGACCTGGGTTAAAACATGGGGAGGTTGAAAGGACTTTTGTTATATGGGCTTTTTAAGGAAGAAAACCTCAAGCCTTGGAGAATTGGCTCAGGGAAAGAAAAATGAGGGCTTAGAGGCAATCCTTTATTGATGTATCTCAGGAA